>NW_019272052.1:976862-981125 GCF_002738345.1 Cucurbita maxima
TTTTTTTTTTTTTTTTTTTTTTTTTTTTTTTTTTTTTTTTTTTTTTTTTTTTTTTTTTTTTTTTTTTTTTTTTTCATATGGAGGATGAAAGAAACAAAGATTATTTGAAGAAATTATCAATATTTGTATTTTATTTGGAAGCGTTTCTCGTTTTTGCTCCCATCATCACAAGAATCGATCTGCTGTCAGTTGGAATCGATCACGCTCTTCAGAAGAATGGAGCACCGTTTCTGCATGATTTCGAACAATAAATCTTCACTTTCCAGAAGGAATTCACCAAAATTTCTACAACAATGGAGATTTTCGTAGTCACACTGGGACATGAATTCGCCATAGAAATAAGCAATCAAGAACGAGTTCTTGAAATCAAGAGAAAAATCGAACAGTTCATCGGCATCCCCATCCAATCCCAGACTCTCTCTGTTTACGGTTGCGAATTAGTCGACGGACTCGACATGGAGGATTATCAATTCATCTCAGAAGGTTCGCGAATCGATCTCTCAATCGACCAAATCATCGCACCGCCAAACAACTTTCCGATCTCCGTCGAATTCTCCGGCCGACAAATAAACATCGACATCGACAAAACAGAGACGGTTCACAGTTTAAAGCAGAAAATCCAGATAATCTACGGTACACCGATTCAAGCAATCTCTTTATTTCACTCCGGCGTGGAATTAGGTGAAGATTACCGGAATCTGAGCGATTTCGGAATCGGTGAATCTTCGGAAGTCACCGTGTTTCTTAAAACAATGAGTCGTTTGAGCGATTGTCCATGGAGGAAGGTAAGTTTCGTGGTGAAGACGTCGTCGAGCTTGCTTGATGCAGCGTGTATTCCGATGGAAATGAAGGATTCGAGCACCGTCGGCGACGTCAGAGAATTGCTTTTGGCCGGAAAAATTCTTCCCGACGACGATTATCTGTTTATCCACGAACAGAGGATTATGAAAGATAAGTGTAGTTTAAGATGGCATGGAGTTCAAAACGGCGATTTTCTCTATGTTTTTAAAGGCACCGTTAGCTGTGGTGAACTCTGATCACTATTGATAAGAAAATAATCGCCGTATTACATGAGATCGCAAAATTAAAATAATAAAATAATAAAAATTCATATTTACTACTTTTGTATTATATTTATATTTTGTGTGAAACAAAAAAATTAGTTTTATACATAAATAGAATTTTATTCTTTATTCTATATAGAAAATATTAAATTAATGATTTTATCCATAACAAGAAATACTCGAATATTATTTATTTATATTTTAAAATATCAATAATTTATTTGAAAGGAATTGAACTCTAAGTCTGATTTTTTGTGAGTTTTCCATTTATAATATTTAACTTATATAGTCAAAGACTTGAAAATGAAGCAATTAATGGTTGAATGGAAGAGATTTTTTAAAATTTTAAAATAAAATGAAATAAAATAATATTGTCATCGGGGATGAAGATGAGACGATGATAAGGGAGGTTCTACTGAATGGTGATCTGGATTCTAAAATCAAGAATGGTGACATTGTCTTCGACGTGAGATTAAACTTTTGAGATAGACTTTCTTAAATTTAAATTAAAACAATATAAATTATTTTTATTTGAAATAATGATGTACTAAATTTTTTAATTTTAAAATACATGATTATGATATTTAAAGTGGGGCCATATGATATATTAATTATTTATTTTATGGATAATTAAATTGATTATTAATTACAATTATTCGCATTAAACAAATTGGAAATTCCCGCGAAATTCAGGAAAATTGGTGAACATTTTTGGCGTTGACCAAGTGGTCAATTAGGATTAGGTGGGACCCTTTAAAAAGGCGTTAAAGTGTGAGCGACCGTATAGAATTACCGCTCTCGCTATATCCGATCCGATGCCAGTGTAATTTACGGGCAGTGAAGGTTTTAAACCAGATAAAAAAGAAAGCAAGCGACGTCGTTTTGGCAACAACCATGGACCGTCAGATCAACTACGAAATTTTATCTCCACCGTAAAAAAATAAATAGGAGAAAAACCAAAACCGACTGTAATCGATATAATAGAGCTTTGTGTGGCTTGCATAATTTCTCTCTCGCATTAAAACTTCATTGACCTTGGAACCTTGCTGTTTCAGGTCTCTTCGTCTTTGGATTCACAGCTTTTTCTCCCGGTAAATTTTTGTTCATCTCTGTTTCTTTCATGTTAATCGATGCATAATTTTCTTTTCCGTTTCTTTATTTATTTATTTCTTCTCGAGCACTTTCAATTTATCTATCTGGGTTAGGGTTTCTTTTTCTGCGTGTATTTTTTTTTTCTTGTGCCCGGATCGAAGCGCTAGATCTGTTAGTGTTTTGGGATGTAAAAGTTCCGTTGTTTGATCGTTATTCTCTCTGATCAAGCGTGTTTCAGTCTTTTAATTAACTGATCCCAATATTTGAATCCCGAGTCTACTCTCTCTCCCCGTTGCGGCTGCTTTGATATTGTGTTCTTGGAAAGATATTGACATGATAACTGCTATCTAATTTGAAGAAACAAAAGATATATGATTTATCTTCCAAAGACAGAGTTGGTTCTTGCGTTCGTGGAGAAAAAGCAGATAGATACTATCCTTTCATAATTGTTTGATCCCATAGAAGAACATTTGATTGTCTAATTGTTCGGCCATGGGTTTGGAGAAACAGAATGTGTAATTGTGAAAAAAAAAAAAAAAAAAAAAAACCCTTGATGATTGTGTTCTTTTCATAATTTACAGTTTTTGTTCATTTGTTATTTTTCTATCTTTTTTATATGATGAATTTTTTAGTATTCGGTATCTTGATCGTTGATCAAGAAGTATTGAGAGGATCATAGATTAAACGTGGGACTTGTAGCTATATGAGGACAAGGGGTTGATTACTATTTGTTATTAATATTTTTAACAAATCGATGCCTCTGTACCTTGTGGTTTCAACTCTGGATCTATTGTGTCTTGCAGATTCGAGCACAGCTTAATTGAGGGCAAATATCTTATTTGCTGGTTGGTTACCTGTGTTCTACTCCGGACAGCCAAGTTTCATGTCTGAATTCAACGTGCAGATTCCATCTGCTTTTGGTAACTTGTCAAGTCCCTAATCGATTTCTTGTGTTGCAGTAGAAGCCTATATATTTGTTTCAAAATTAATCAATTTATTTGGTGGTTAGACCCATTTGCTGATGCAAATGCTGAGGACTCAGGAGCTGGGGCTAAAGAGTACGTTCATGTGCGCATACAGCAACGTAACGGGAGAAAAAGCCTGACAACTGTCCAAGGATTGAAGAAGGAGTTTAGTTATAACAAGATACTCAAGGATCTGAAGAAGGAATTCTGCTGTAATGGCACAGTTGTGCAAGATCCTGAGCTAGGACAGGTCAGTTCTCTCACCCTAAATGAATAGCATTGAGGCCCTCCTTTTTTTCGTTGTTGATGCACTTATCATTTGTTCGAAAACTATTTTCCTGGTGGCGATATGCAATTTAGAAGTTGTTTTGTGTGTAAAGCTGCTGGTCGATTGTGTATTTATGTTTGATTAGGATATTATTAACAAGAACCCAGAGGGTTTTATTGGGTTATTTGCAATTTGAGAGAAACATACAATGCCACAATTAATATCTTCGGTTGTTGTAATTGGCTTCAGGTTATACAACTTCAGGGAGACCAAAGAAAGAATGTGTCCACCTTCCTTGTGCAGGTAAAGTAACCAAGGTCTATAAGTAGTTTGTGTCAATGATTTATGTTTTTGGCCACAGTTTTCGATATGTTCACCGTTTTTCTGGATCGATAGGCTGGCATTGTGAAGAAGGAGAACATCAAGATTCACGGTTTCTGAAGATCATCAGTAGGATCGAATTCAATTGCTATTTACAGCAGCTTAACTAGTGGACATTATATAGCTTTTTTTTAAGAATTTGGAGAGTGCGTGTTACAACTCTTGGTCCATGTATGTTTTCTTTGCTTCATTATGCAGACCTTGTTATGGATCATTGGACCCTTTTAATTAATGATACGTTTCCTGCTTTCTCAACCCGATTGCGCCATTTAACCCATTTGTTGGATGATGGAACAAGCACTAGATTCGAGATTGCTGAGCATCACTCATCCATTGAACTGCATTTTCCCTGTACAACGAATAACTAGGCAACAGAAAGAAAAGAGCCACTGAGTAAAGGGGAGGTTGTAAATAGAGATTCGGCGATAACTTAGTCCTTTGTTTTTTTTTTTTTTTTTTTTTTTTTTTTTTTTTTTTTTTTTTTTTTTTTTTT
>NW_019272052.1:981362-1017412 GCF_002738345.1 Cucurbita maxima
TTTTTTTTTTTTTTTTTTTTTTTTTTTTTTTTTTTTTTTTTTTTTTTTTTTTTTTTTTTTTTTTTTTTTTTTTTTTTTTTTTTTGTGTGAAAGAGTCCCTCTCAAAGAGATATGAGGGAGCATCCCTTTAGATATCCTTAAGGAATGTGGGTTCTCCACTGTTGGCGTTGCGGTACTTTTGGCTTTCTTGGAGTCTTTTTCCAGACCAGAGCTAGGCCGTCGCCAATCGTACTTTAGTTGGAGGATTTGTTATGTTCTTGAATGGGTTCGTCAACAAAATAAATAAATAAATGGAGTGTTAAATATTAAATTTTTTATGTTATCTTTACTTTTAAATATTCATTATCCAATTTACAGGCCAAGGTTGATTGGAAAAAATTGTAAATAGAGATAATAATAATAATAAAAAAATTATTTTGTTGTTATATCACAATTGAATTTTGGGAATGTTCTTTAAGAATGAAAAATAAAAAATAGTAATAGTTACCCGTTTCTCACAAAATTGAAAATAAGACATAAGAAACTTGAATAGAACGATTACCAAATCAAATGATGCTAGCAGTAGCGTGTTTTTTGTGATATATACAAAAGAATGATTACAACTTAAATTTTTATATAATATAATCTTTTGGTTGAAAGGTAGGTTGATTTGTTAAAGAGAAGACGTGATGGGATAATATAAATGCATAGACTAACTTTGTTTTAGAATGCAACCAATTTTAATATCTTAATTTTATAGGCCTATCGATAGATGTGATATTAAGTCGTTTTTAGATGCTGTAATTAATATATGAATTCTTTTAATGTTTTATGAATTTTTATAGGAGATGTATAAAAAGAAAATATAAGATTAATCTATATTCAATCTCTTCCATTCATTTGCCGAATTTTTTTGTTATTAAGAAAAGTAATACAATTGATCGAAAACTGGGCCGTCTGTGACGGAACTCGATGCCATGCCGACAACGAACACACTCCATAAAGACCAACAATGTTCTGGCGTTGACTATTTGGTCTAATGGGATTCGGTGGGCCCCTTAAATGGAAGCGTTAAAGTGTGAGTTAGAGTACACAATTATCCCTCTCTTCACGGGAACGGATGGTCTTAAACTCCGTTCCACGCAATAATCCAGGTAAGATTAAAAGAAGACGAGTGACGTCGTTTTGGTGAGACATCCATAAGCCGTCAGATGAACTAGAATCTCTCATCTCCACCGTCAAAAAATAAATAGAAGAAAATCCGAAACCGACTTTTATACTTGGAGGTTTGCGTGGCTTCTAATTTCCCTCTACCGCGTATAACAACTTCATTTTGACTGGTTGGCCTTATTTTCACAGTCTCTTCCTCTCCCAATTCACACATTTTTCTCCTGGTAAATCCTTGTTTATCGCTCTCTCTTTCCTTCTCATTCATCCATAATTTCGTTCTTTTTGTTCCCTTCTTTCACTAAGTTCTTCTTCATCCTTTTTGTTAGGGTTTCTCTTTGTGCCTGCGTTGTCTTTTCTGTTCTTGTATCGAAGCGCAGCATCCGTTTGTTTTCTGCGATGTAAGTGTTTTCATGTTTTCTGTCTTTTGTTTAATTTATTCGCATTATTTTCATTCTCGGAGTGAGCTGCTTATGGATTGTGTGTTTTTTCGGTGTTCTTGGCTAGTCAACATAATTTCCATTTAATTTTAAGAAATAAAGGGTTTAGATATGCTTTAGGCTACGAGGACATGATTGGTTGGTTATCTCATTTGGGAAGATTTGCTGATTAATGATTGTTTTTCCTTTAATTGTTTGTTTCCTTATAGATCGTTTAATTTTCTTCAATTTGTTTGGTCCTTGATTTGGAGAAAAGAAACAAATAGTGCTGTAAAAGACCCTCAACTTTGATTTTTTTATTCATAATCTACGTTTTAATGTACTTGAATCTTTGTTTAAGAAGTGGATGTGGGCTGTGGGGATCAAGTGGATCAAAGACTGAAAGCAGGACTTGGGGCATGGATGAGGGGTGGATTATACTTCTTATTTTGAACACTGTGGGGTTTCATATCTGGATCTGTTATGTTTTGCAGTTTTGAGTAGCTTAATTGAGAGCCCATAATTTATTTGCTGGTTACCTGTGTTCTACTCCGGACAGCAAAGTTTCATGTCTGAATTCAACGTGCAGATTCCATCTGCTTTTGGTAGCTTCACAAGCCCCTGTTCTTGGTTTTACTTTTTATTGTGTTGTACAGCATAAGAAGCCTTTATGTTCATTTTAAAGATAATTAATTTTGTTGGACGGTTAGACCCATTTGCTGATGCAAATGCTGAGGACTCGGGAGCCGGGGGAAAAGAGTATGTTCATGTGCGCATACAGCAACGTAACGGGAGAAAAAGTCTGACTACTGTCCAAGGATTGAAGAAGGAATTTAGTTATAACAAGATTCTTAAGGACCTGAAGAAGGAATTTTGCTGTAATGGCACAGTTGTGCAAGATCCTGAGCTAGGCCAGGTATGTTCTCCCACCCTACATGATTTGTACTCTCCCTCACTAGCTTCCCTCCTGCCACTGAAAGGTGTGAGATCACACATCAGTTGGAGAGGAGAACGAAACATTCCTTATAAGGGTGTGAAAACCTCTCCTTAGCAGATGTGTTTCGTGAGGCTGACGGTGATTGGTCGGACAATATTTGTTAGCGGTGAGCTTAGGCTGTTACAAATGGTATCAAAGTCAGACACCAGGCAGTGTACCAGCAAGGATGCTAGCCCCCAAGGGGTGGATTGTGAGATCCGACATCAGCTGGAGAGGGGAACGAAACATTACTTATAAGAATGTGGAAATTTCTCCCTAGCTGACGCGTTTTAAAACCGTGAGGCTTACAACGATACGTAACGGGTCAAAGCGGACAATATCTATTAGCGTGGACTGTTACAAAAGCTGCTGGCGGGGATGTTTATGGGTTGTGGATTGGTAAAACATGAAGTAGAATTTAGAGGGGTGCTATTGGTACTTAACATACAACACGACAGGCATACCATGCCAACCAATAACATCATTTGTAATGGTTACCCTGCAGGTTATACAACTTCAGGGAGACCAAAGAAAGAATGTGTCTACCTTCCTTGTACAGGTAATGGTAGACTGTTTATACTTCGTGGCCACTAATATTTACTCGGTTATCATTTTTGATATACACTATTCTCTGTTTTCGGCATTGATAGGCTGGCATTGTGAAGAAGGAAAATATCAAGATTCACGGTTTTTAAAGAGCATCAAGATTGAATTCTATTACTGTTTACAGCAGCTGTAAGTGATAGTAGTGGACACAGTTTAACTATTTGTAGAACGTAGGAGTGCTTGCTACAACTCTGGAGAAATGTACGTTTGCTATGCTTTGTTATGCAGACCAAGTTATGTATTACTGTACCCTTTTAGTTAATTACATGTTCCCTGCGTTCTCATCTCAGCACCAAGTTTAGACCTGTTTTTTCTGATTTGTTTGTAACATGATCCAGATATTATATGTGTAGAGCATTGTTCATTCATGAGTCCTTCAGATACAACTCAATATCCATAATACTCTCTCTCTCTCTCTCTCTCTCTCTCTCTCTCTCTATATATATATATATATATATATATATATATATATATATATATATATATATATAATACCCTTTTAGTTAATTACATGTATGCTTAATTTTGAAAAATTAAATGCTTATTAAATGAGACTTGAATAATTTAAGATTCGATAATAAAAAAAGTATTTGAGTGGTCTATATGAACTTTGTCCGTCTCTAATTTGTCCAATCACAAACACGTTCCAAAAAAACCTTTCGTTATCGTTACCAATTTAGTGAATAGAAGAAAGGCAACAAGAAAAATTGACCTAAAGTCTCTTTCCCTACTAAGAAATTATTGAGTGAAAAGAAGAATAAATGCAATCCATTCATCAATCAACAAGCTTTAAACTTCCATGTGAAAACGTTACTTTTGTGCCTTTTTTTTTTTTTTTCTTCTTTCTTCTTTTCTTAGTACCATTTTTTTGGGTCCAAACTATCTTTTCAACTATGTTTGAATAAATCCAATCTCACCATTTGTAGATATTGCATGTTTCGACCCATTACATATTGTCGTCAGTCTCAAGATTTTAAAATGTATCTATTAGAGAGAGGTTTTCACACCGTTGAAAAGAATGTTTTGTTCTTCTCTCCAACTCTTGGACTTGATGTTCTAACCAGAATACAAAGATGGTGTTCCTTGACTATGTTTTTTTCTCTTATAATTATAATTATCATGTCGCATTTATTAGACACATGATGAGCTTTGAAAATTTGCTTCCAAGTTCACATGTGATAATCCGAAGTTCTTGAGGCTTGACTTTCAAGTTTGCTGTAAACTAAAATGGCAAAAATGGCAAAAATGACAAAGAAAACCATGATTGTTTGCTTGGGTTTGCTTTCATAACTTCAAACATAATCTTGGTTAGGGTTTAAGTTAAGCAACCAAACAAGGCAAAAGACTCGTCATCTTCTAACTCGTGAATAAAAAGAGAATAATATTGAGTTTGAGAGTTGAATGATTATGATCATATTACATCTCAGTTGTGGTAACTAATGGCCTTCCACTGGCCTACAAAAAATCATGAATTGGGTTTCAAAATTACTGCCAGGTAAATTAGTTATTTTGACTGAGAGGTAAGAAGAAAGAAGAGAGCAATTACCGTGGAGCCACTGATCATGGTGCTGCGGTCATCAAACCTCGGATTTACATGGGATGAAGTTAAATTATCTGCTGACTTTTGTAATGTGAATGGGAGAAGTAGCCGTGTCTTCTAAGGCATCATCATCCTCAAAAAGCGCTTTCCCAACAGAATTGGGATCCCAAGAACAGCTCCCAGTACTCGAACATACAGCATTTTCCGGCGAGGAATAATCCACCAAGTAATCAGTCCAACCACTCTGTTCTTGCTGTTGAGCTCCGGCGGAGGATTCTTCCAGCGGGGGATCAACACCGTCATCGGCGGCGTTCTTCTCCATGAAAAGAAGAGAGGAGGGATAGAGATGAGAGTTTGAAAGTGGGGTGGTGAATAATGGAGGAAAAAGGGTCGTCCATGATGTTGAATCGGTGGTGTGGGCCAGTGGGGAAGTTAAAACTAACTGTTCTTCCAACAGGAACCAGAAAGACGACTTTGGAGAGAGAAAGTGACATAAATGCTAAGGCCAAGGGCGTTGACCTTTGTGGTTTTTAGATTAGATATTATTTTCATCACCCAATTCCAGTCCCTACCAAACTAACTTTGAATTCTGCCGACGACCTTCTTTTGGACTTCTAAATTTCAGCCCACTACTCTGCCCTATCTTATTGGGCTACACCCAACTTTGTGTCCAACCCACATTCAAAATTGAAAGTCGGGTTCGATAACAATTTTGTTTACGACAATATACTCACCATGATGTTATGCGGGTCTTTCCTTTCGTAGTGTTCGACAAAGAGCTCGTTAGCGAGTGCTAGTCTTACTGACTAGGCCTTATCATAATGTTATGCGGGTCTTTTCCTTTCATAGTGTTCGACATAGAGCTCATTAGCGAGTGCTAGCCTTACTAACTAGACCCAAAAAGTGTGTGAGCCTACTAGGTTCATTTTTTAATATTTTCATAAGGCTATAGGTTGTTTGTGTGTGTATTCAAGCGTACTCCTACTTATTCGATAACAAATTGACTTGGCTTCTCCACATTGAGTGCATTGAGAATCAGAGGGTCTTAAACTACGTGAATGTAAGCATGTGAGAGTCTTTTGGCAACCAGACAAAGATTCAAGGACGAATCTTCTTGAAAAAGGAGATGAAATCTGATGTTGTAGGCAAATTCTATTAAATGTAACTTCGAGTTACAACTACGTACGAAGTCACATAACACATCTTCAAATATACAGGCACGTAGCATATCTTTTAGAATTTGGTTTAAACGTTTTGTTTGACTATCTTTCTGTAGATGAAAATTCATACTGAAATCGAGGCAAGTAGCTAACACCTTGTGTAGATTTCTCTGATGGCAAAGAAGCATTTGAATTCTTAATCAAAATTTTAAAGCAAAACAAGTTTTTCAAAAATTACAAGTCCGTAGATTCGTATATAGGCGATATTGAATAAAACAAAGTGAAGATAAAATTTGAAATGAAAATGAAGTTGGTAAGGTTATATTATAGTTTTATAGTCAATAGGGCATGGGTACCCTTTGTCTAATTATAATGAACACATTGAAAAGAGCATTAAAAGAAAGACACCACAGGAGTATGCTATAAACAAGTTCAACTCATAAGAACCCTAAAATGCCCACAAGCTTAGCTACACAAACAATAATGATAATGGACAAAGTCAATACCCGAACCCCCACCATTAAAACTATGCTTCTTTTTCTTCTTCTTCGAGGTGCGTTCTTGACTTCTTCCCTCTCTGCAAATTCAATTCATTCAAACCCCATCGAGTTGAGGGTGAGGGTGAGGGCTCACTGATTCTCGCATGACAAAGAGGCTTTGATCCTCTCAACGGTACAGGCAATCAGATTGTTGACTGTTGCAACTGACCCAAGAGAAAGCTTAGCTGTCGGAACCGAGTCCACCAAAATCTGAAATGCAACTGTTAAAAGCGACCCGCCGGACCCATGTTCCGCCACGCCATTAGCGCCGCCGTCGGACGTGGTGCTTCCGTCGGGAAGAATGGCAAATCCAGACGGGAGAAGGGCGACATAATCGGGATCTCCACCGTTTAGCACCACGTTGATGGCCACAATGTCCACCGGCGCATACACCACAAACGAGGCTGTTTGATCTGTGCTGCTCTCTTGTAATATCAACATGTTGCTTTGGCTTGAATTTGCACTCTAAATTTTACACCAAATAAAAAAAAAGCTAATTAATAAAATATTTTATTTGAATATACACAATGCATGTAATATTTATATAGTATTGCAATTGTCAAATGTTATACAAAAATTAAAATTTGCATGGTGCGGAAACGAGACAAGATGCGATCGAGGTAATTTAAAATCTGAAGTTATAAGCGGAACTTACGTTTACTCGTAGCAATGAAACACAGTTTCCAGTGTCGCGACCATTGGCAATGTGAGCCATTTCTTGCACAATTCCACCGTTCGAAAGAATATCCCACTGTAATATGAGTATGAATATCGTCATTTTAAGTCTCAATTTCATCTAAAAATTCAATCCATTGTCCATAGAAACTAAATACGAATGAGAAAAATCAACTAAAAATTCAACCCCTGATCTTGAAGTTAACTATCTCCATTAGTATGAGGCCTTTTGGGGAAGTCCAAAGCAAAACTACCAGAGTTTATGTTTAGAGTGGACAATATCATACCATTGTGGAGAGTCGTAGTTCCTAACATAAAACACATACCTCATTTCGAGAATTTTCATCTCTGAGAAAATCAAACACTCTTTTGGGAGGAACAGGAAGCCAAAATGAAGTGGCGGCGCTGAGGACAATGCCGGGTGGTCTGCCGGGATCGTCAACACTCTTTCTAGTCATAACTCTAACATCATCCGCCCCAGTTCCCGACAGAGTTGTCCATGTGTGTGTGGTGGACGCGCTCACTCCGCCGCAAAAGCTCATCACCATTCTCTCAGCTAGCTTCAACATGCTCTTTCTTCCTTCTTGATTGGTTATCACTGATAACAATTTTACAATATTTATTTTCTTTGATAATTTATTTGATTTCGAAAATGATTATAAATATAGAATTTTCACTATTAAAACCGAGAAATTACCACCAGCATCACCAGTAGGAATACTTGTAGCCATAGCACTGGCCAGCCTTTCACACTGACGATCCAACGTCGCAATCCAACGCTTAGCACCGAACGCGTGGCCGGACCTAACCAGCTGGTTGTACAAGCTGTGCACCCCACGATCATCCACCTCAACATGCTCAACCCACGTAACCTATTAAAAAAACAACTAAATATATTAACTTAACATCCCTAAGTGACATTAATTAAGAATAATGAAGATATAAACATAATTAATTACCTTAGAATAGCCATTGGGCATGTCTTGGATTAGACAACCGGATGGCCTTCTCCTGCATCTAAGCGCCGGAGTTGGGCGTAAATTGTCCAAGGAAACGTCGACCACAGCCCAAGTTCCCTCGCCGTGCTGTTTACAGTACCGAACGAAATAGCTCTCCCGAGTCGGAACGAGTGGCGAAGGCACTTGCAATTCCGATGTCATCTGAATCAATTATAAGATGATCGTAATATAAACATGTGTATAAGAAACTACTTAATTTGTATTTTGGGCATGTAAATTTACCACTTGTAATGCTCCGTTGTAGTTTCCGGCAACGCCGGTTGACAATACTTCTAATGTCATAGCTCTTGACACAATCCCACTGAATACGGTTGACCACTGATTCTGGATTTGATCATAATCATTTAGTAACACTAATTTCCATGTTAATTTCATGTTTAGAGTGATTAAGAAAGGATTATGAAGGGCTTAATTACCACATCCATGAGCATCTCAACCAGGCTAATATGGTTCATAATGACAACAGCAGTGGCACGAGAAGCTTCACAGCTAAACCCAGAGGGCTTAGGTCCGATTCCTCTAGGGAAGGTTCTAACGTATTCATCTTCATTAAGTACAGCCGTGGAGCCATCGAGTGCAGTCATCCACAAGGGCTCACCCATCTGAGCCATTCGAACCAGCTCCTCCATGGCTGCAACTGCAAGCTCGATGATTATGGGCTTGTCAGCCTCCGATGGCGCGCTTATAGTCCTCAAAAGGTCCACCGCCCCATACATGTCCCCACAACCAGCTCCGAGGCCTGAATTGTGGCCGCCATAGCTTCCAATTCCAAGTTCTAGAGGACTTGACGTCATTGGTGTGGAAAGAAGCGGGTAGCTCGATACTGGCTTTCCTACGTATTTTGCTGCTATGGCTGAGATGCGATCGATCTGTGATAGCAAATTTGAGAAGAAAAATGGTAAGAATGAACAGAAACTTAGGAATCACGACTCTTCACCATGGTACGATATTGTTCACTCCGAGTATAAACTCTCTTCCCTTTACTTTAAAATGTATTCCTTATTTATAAATTCATTATCATTCCCTAAATTAGGGAATACATACTCTTGATGATTATTGGGAGGGAGTCCCACACACGTTGGTTAATTTAGTGGAAGATCTGGACTTATAAGTGAGGAATACGATCTCCATTAATGTATGAGGCCTTTTGAAAAAGCCCAAAGCAAAGCCAGCTTGTGCTCAAAGTGGACAATATCATATCATTGTGGAGAGTCGTGATTCCTAACATGGTATTAGAGCTATAACCCTAAACTTAGCCATGAAATAGAATCCTCAAATATCGAACAAAGAATTGTGAGCCTCTAAAGTGTAGAACAAATGGTATACTTTGTTCGAGGGCTCCAAAGAAAAGAGTCGAGCCTCAATTAAGGAGAGGTTATTCGAGAGCTCCATCATAAGCCTCCCCCTTTTGGGGAAGCCCGTGTACGGTTAATTTAGTGGAAGAACATGGGTTTACAAGTGAGAAATACTATCCCCAAAACTCCAAAGAAAAACCATGAGAGCTTATGCTCAAAGTGGACAATATCAGAGTCGTGATTCTTAACAAAGACTCTCTCCCAACGATCTTCAACCGAGAGAACTATAAAAACCCTAAAGATGAGGTACCTCTTCTCTCAAGCGGACGTTTTCAAGCCTGAGATGATGTTCGTCAAAGGACATCTCTCCAATGGCGGTGGGGCCTCCACAATTAGGACACGTAGCATTACCAAGGGCTTCTCTGTACCTCATATTATCAGCTCGAAGCTTCTCATTTTCTGTTCGGAGCTGGGTGTTCTCATGTCGCTCATGATGGGTCTGAACACAATTTAACAAAGATTTATATAAATTGAAAAAACACCATTTAAAAAAAAAAAAGATTTTGTGTACCTTCATCTGGGTTCTCTTGTTTTGGAACCAAAACTTGACTTGCAATGGCTCCAAACCCAACTCCCTACTCAGCTCCTTCCTTTGCTTATCATCTGGGTGAGGACATTCCTTGAAGAACCTAATTTAATTTACAAAACCCACATAAATTTCAACAATTTTGTATATAAATTAATAAGCCATTGAATTATTGAAATGAAGTAGTAGTTTATAAAATTAAAATAAAATAAAAAAAAAAAAAAGAAAAAAGAAGAAAGAATTGGGTTACGCCTCCATTTGTTGAATCTGGTTCTGAGTATGGCGGTGGTAACGCTTCTTTTTGGGTCGTTGATGGTCAAGGTCATCACCAGAACCCACCTCCTGGTTCTCGCTGCTTGATTTTGTTGCACTCTCAAACTCCTCTCCTTCTCTCATTCTCCCAAAATCGCTCTCTGAAAATTCCACTCCCTCTACCTGCCCTCCTCCCTCCATTATATTCCCCTGCAATTCAGAACCCAATATTCATTAACAGATTCCACTTCAAGGCCTAAACCCAATCCCTACCGTTAAACACTGACCTGACCAAGAAGAAGACTCGCCGGAGACCCAAAAATCCCAACATTTCCATTCCTTCCGATCATCGGCGCCGTGTTTCTCGCTGGAATCATCATTCCGGCTGGCATTTTTTAGCTCGCTTTCTTCCCCTTTCTTTCACAAAAACAATACCCAAATCACCAAAACGGGAATTCAGGAAACAAAACCAGAAAAAGGGATTTTTTTTCTTTTTTTTTTTTTGGGTTAATTTTGAGATATGAAGTTGGAGGAGGGAGTGGACTGTTGATGCCCAGGAAAATAGAAGCACAAAGTGGGTGTGGAGAGGAAGAAAAGTGGGAAAGAGGAGTAATTGCAGAGCGTATTGAGAGGGTGGGTTTGCATTTAATGGTGGCTGAAACAGACGTAATTGCTCCACACGCATTATGAGAAATCAAGAACAAATTTTAAAATTTAATTATATTTCCTTGTGCCCTAGGTGGTGTAGGAGAGCTTTAGTGCAATGAATGACGGCTACCAAACAACGCTCTACTAATATTTTGTTTTATTTTATTTTATTTTCATGAATATTCTTTGGAAACTTTTAACATTCCAATTTCTACCCATTTATTGTCTTAAAAAGTCTCCCCAAACAACCTCCTACCTTTTCCAACTACTCCTTCTCCAATCATATCTTTTCTTTAATTTAAATATCATAAACTAAAAATAATATGTAATGTTTATCACAAACCCATTTAAGGAAAATCAATGGGAGTGAAAATGTTGTCACATATACACATTTACACATATAAGGGAGTTTATTTCACATTCCATTTATTTCATAAGATACCATAATTTATGAGGACAATTATTTATAATATGAATCAATTCTACAATTTTTATCCTTCAATAACTATACGCCTAATTTTTATAAATCATTGCATTAAATGAAAGGAAGCACTCCTAATCTTTAATAAAGTTTTGGGTATCATCATTATCAAACTATATTATAACTTTTGAAAACCAAATGGGATGTTTTTTTTAGTGAATATCAAACTTAAAGGTTATATAACTTAGCTTTAATGAAGCCATGTTTCAAATATTGGAGTTTTCTTGGGGTAATTGGTTAATGGAATATGATTTATGATATAGACTACAATAATGTGTAAGAGATGAATCAATGAGTTCTTGAAAAAGATGGTTTGTCATTTCCTAATTTAAGAGACATAGATTGAGATCAAATCCACCATTAATACATACTAAAAATTAATGATAACGTAATTTTTGTGAATTAATATGTAATGTTCATCGATATAAGTATTGCTTACCTTTATTCTATTAAATGAAATGTTAATAACCTCTCAATAAAGTTCAAACACTTGCGTATATAAATGAATTAATATGTAAAGTTTTTTTCAACAACAAACCCCACTTGAAGATGTTCTAGGGGAATGAATCATTCTTTAAATTGTGAGGTTGACTCTAATACGTAATGGACAAAAGCAAACAATATCTGTTAGCGGTGGGTTTAAGCTATTACACTTATATACTCTTGATCTTCCTCTTATCTAGTTAATATGGTGTTTTGGTTGCACTCCCAACAATCTTCTACTCAAACAAAGTGCCACCGAACCTCCTCTCAAATAGTCATCTATTCATCCCACTCTTATTTAGATTAATAACTTATCTGTGTTTAACACCCAATATATATATATTTATATATTATATGAATAACTTAAGAACATGACTTGTAGATGATGACATTTATCTTTTTTATTTTCTTTTCTTTTTTGTCGGAGTGGAAGTTTTATAAGAGACAAAAATCCAATTATAAGGTTAAGATTGTAATGTTTGTTCTAAAATATGTATATGTTGTCATGTAAGAGTTTGGGATTTTCTTTTTTGGGGGAAACTAATAAAAATGTAAAGAAATTAAATTTTGAGAATAAATGTTTATGGGACCATGCAAGTTGACTTGAAATTGCTTAAATGTAGAAGGAAAATTATATATATATATATATATATATATATATATATATATATATATATATATATATATTGTTGAATTTTGGTGTAAAAATATCAAATCAAGAAGAGTTTAAGAGTATTGAGGAGGATAGCTCATTTGAGCTTTCTGATTTGACAAATGGGACATAGTACCCTTCAATCACGCGACCTTACTCAACATTAAATTAAATTAAATTACTTTAATAATTTTATCATCAAATCCATCCTCATCCTCATGAATATGCATAAACTATTCCAATTATCCGACCCAAATCAATTTTATTTTTTTATTTATTTAGGTTAAGTTGAATTTCTAAAAATGATTTCAAGGGTTCACATTTTTTTGGTTTTTGTCTACTCTACCAACTCGAAAATATGACTATAAGTCAACTCGATTCTACCGTACTTTTAAGGTTATTATAAAAATTAAGAAGGTTTGATATATATTATGATTTCCGATATTTGAGTTTTAAGTATTAATATGATAGTGAATAAAAATGATTTTTGAAAATAATAATAAGAAAAATTATGAGTTGGTTTAAAAAATAAAATTTAACTTAATTCCTGATTTTGGGTTTAACTAAAAATAAGAACTAAAAAAGCATCCAACATAAACATGACAACTCTAACTATAAAGCTAAAATAGAGGCTTGAACTTCAATAATGGAAAAAGGAGCCGACACGACAAAATGGGAAGTGAATTATGCATGCAAAAGAAAAAGAAAAAAAAAAAAAAATTGAATTCCTCGGCGATGTGACACGTGGACGCAAAGGTGGACCAGAGGCTGACGTAGGTTGCTTTGTCGTGGAGTTAGTTATTCGACCTTGAGAGTCTCATTCGGGCTGTCATCACCCGAAAGGCAATGCCAAGTTGTCGCAGTCGTGGCCCTTCCTCTCCTGCCTGGCTCACTGCTGGCCGTCGATTCGGACTTCCATGAAGTGATGATTTTGTTTACGGAGTCAAACGCAGAAAACTTGGTCAACGTTGGGTTCTTGTGTGATTTGTGTGTTGTCCCGTTCCAAAGTTTGGACTTTGTGGCCACCGCATCTTCTTTGACGTCTTCCTCTACTTCACTTTCATTTGCCTTCTTTCACTTCTCTTTAATCATTCTTATATTACTTATTAAGTAAGTGATTTAATGACCGGGTTTAGTCTTAATCGGTTGAGTTATACATAAATTTGCATATTTACTACCAATTTTGTTTTGCTAACATATTTAGATGCATTTGCATGACACTTGGACATACTATGACAAGTCGAATCTTAACCGAACAACAGTTTAATAATTCAATAACTTTAGTTAATAGAATTTAACACGATTTTAAAACGAACAAATCTTTCGATCAAGTCAGTGTCGATCAATTTCGGTCAGCTTTCCTCTACATTCAATCAAGTTGGTACCTTATTTTCATTCAAAGCTCAAAAGGGTCCCTTTGAGCCATTATCAAGACTTAATGGAACATCAAAGAGGCAAATGCTGAATGATCCATAGACAGAGCTGCATCAATACCTAAAGAACTAACATCATCAGCTAGTGCTGAACCAAAACGGTTGCAGATAAGGTGATACAGCTCAAAAGGGTCTCTTTTGGCGAAGTAGGATGGCTCTTCAAGCTCTCTTTTTCCTGCCATTTGAGGGTCTGGTGCCGGTGATCGTAGCCTTGCTCGAGCACGCCACGAGCCCACGTAGCATGGCCAGAACTCCCAAACCCAAGAAGGGGTAGTATATTGTCATTAGAGTATTAGATGCTCGGTTCGATCCAACCATTTCACCCAATATGGCAGACTGAAATTACAGGAGAAACAGAGAATAAGCAACATTTCCCTACAAGAAATGGAACAGAAACCAGTGGATCTCTACAGCTAGGTTAACAAATGAAGCAGAACAAATCCTTTGCAACATGTATTCAAGCAGAATATCAAAGTGTTTGAAATATCTAAAGAGTACTCGGAAGATATTTGAACCTTATCCAAATGCACTACTAATCTAAATGACTGATTGCCTAAAAGTTGAAATAATGGCCCAAGCTCACCCCTTGCCGATATTGTTCTCTTTGGGATTTTCCTTCTGGACTCTTTCAAGATTGTAAAACGCATCTACTAGGAAGAAGTTTTCCACCCTTATAAGGAACATTTCGTTCCCTTCTCCAACCAATGTGGGACTTCACAATCCACTCCCTTGAGAATAAGTGTCTAGACCAGTGTCTAGCTCTGATACCATTTGTGACAGCCCAAACCCATTACTAGTAGATATGGTTCTCTTTGGATTATTCCTTCTAGACTTTCCCTCAAGCGTTTAAGACGCGTCCACTAAGAAGAGATTTTCACATTCTTATAAAGAATTTTTCATTCCCTTCTTCAACCAAAGTGGAGATGTCACAGTTCTCACAGTTTATTGATAAGAAATCAGTTTCCAGCCCGATAAGAATGTTGGTGACAGCATGTGGCTATCCAGAATCCAACACCCCCAAACTAAGTACATCAAGCATCAAGAAATGGCATTCTTTTTTGCGCCAATTACAAACTAAACTCACAACAGAACCATTGTGCAATTAACAGAAACACAATATATTTGAATGGAAGCCAAATTGGTAGGAGGTGGAGTAGAAGAATACCATGGAAGCCACTAGAGAAACGCCATATATCAAGCAAGTGGTGTTGTACCATGGCTTGGCAGCCAAGAAAGCGTAGAGATTGAGAAGCAGGAGAGGCCATTGAAAGAGAAGCTCGAGCCAAACGAGGGCAACGACGAAGTGAGGGGAGTCGGCCATTATATAGTCCCCCGATTGGCGGATGTACCAGGTCTTGAGATCGATCAGAAAATGAGGGAAAAGGGTTTGAGGAAATATAACCTGGAAATCGATGAGAGGCGATACCAAAGCGAGAAGGAGAAAGGCGAGGAACAGTAGTGCGTCGACGAGCTTGAGAAGAGCGCCCATGTTTCCGCAGAGCTTTCTTCTCAAGAGTGAGTGATTTTGTTGGGCGAAATGGGGATTTGAGGTAGGGATAGTGAATTTCAAGCCTCAGCTTATATCTGGTTTTTCAATCCGAGCAGTTCGCCAACGCCGGCATTTTTTAGTAAATTAATTATTTGAGGGATTCGCACATTTTTTAAACAAACATTATTTAATTAACTAAGAATTTTTTCAACTTTTTTTTTGGTCGAATGTCTAGTTTACGACTCCTTTAAAATTAAAGAAAAATTAAGAGTAAAACTATAATTATTTAAGGACCAATTGAAAAATAAAGAAAATTCAAGGGTAAAACTATAATATCTCCCAATTTAGGGACCAATGAAAATTAAAAACTATAATATCTCCAAATTTAGGGACGAAAGGAAGATTAAAGAAAATGGAAGAATACAACTATAATATTGCAAAATTTAGGGACCCATTGAAGATAAAGAAAATTTAAGAATAAAACTATATAATATTGCAAAATTTAGGGACAAATTCAAGATTAAAAAAAAATGAGAGTAAAACTATAATATTACAAAATTTAGGGACTAATGGAAGATTAAAAAAAAGAAATAAGAGTAAAAACATAATATTGAAAAATTTAGGGACCAATTGAAGATTAAAGAAAATTTAAGAGTAAAACCATAATATTGCAAAATTTAGGGACTAGTTGAAGATTAAAAAAAATTAAGAGAAAAAACATAATATTGAAAAATTTATGAACCAATGAAAGATTAGAGAAAATTTAAGAGTAAACCATAAGATTGAAAAATTTATGGACCCATGGAAGATTAAAGAAAATTTAAGATAAAACCATAATATTTCAAAATTGATTAAAGAAAATTTAAGAGTATAATCATAATATTTAAAAATTTAGGACCAATTGAAGATTAAAGAAAATTTAAGAGTATAATCGTAATATTGCAAAATTTAGGGACCAATTGAAGATTAAAGAAAATTTAAGAGTAAAACCATAATATTGCAAAATTTAGGGTCCAAATGGAAGATTAAAGAAAATTTAAGAGTATAATCGTAATATTTTAAAATTTAGGGACCAATTAAAGATTAACGAAAATTTAAGAGTAAAACCATAATATTTCAAAATTTAGGGGTGTAATTGAGATTAAAGAAAAGTTTGGGACCATTCAAAATTTTAATGGACCAAAATTGCAAATTCGTCTTCTTTAAAAATAAAAAAATCAAAATGGGCCTAACGTCCACGAATCGCATATAGGGCCCAGTGTATTCGTGTTTCTTTAAGAAAACAAAAATGGGCCTCATGAGAATCCACTAATCATACATACTACGGCCCAGTGTTTCTCACTGAAGCCCAAAAGTTCCAGTTCAGAATTCTGTCTGTGCACCTTATCCTTCTCGGCAACTCCTTGTCTGCAAGGCGCTGTGTCATCTTCGTCGGATTCGGACCCTGAAGGGGTCTCTCTCTCTCTCTCTCTCTCTCTTTCGTATTGGGTGTTCTATTGGCGACTGAAAATGGCGGTCTCTTCTACTCCGTGTCTTCATCATCGAAGTTTGATTGCTAAGTAAGTTTTTGCCTTTCTTGTCAATTTGATAGTTTCTTGAAACTCATTGCTGATTAGAGGCGTGTCTTCCATTTTGATAAAATCAGGAATTAGAAATATCTATAATTCGAGTTATTTCAAGTATACTTTTACGGGACTTTGTGAACGAACCGTGAATTTTCAAGAATTCTACACAGTCGTAGTAGTAGTAGTATTAATGCTGGTTTGCTATGCATCTGCATATGATTTGTTTTGCATTAGGGGATCCAGAGATGAATTTTGAGCTCGCTTGTAGATGAAATTTATAGGTCATTCCGGCTTACTTATTGCAACCTAGTATTTCAAGAATGGTAGTTAAGTGAAGAGTTCTATGGAGATTATCTTAATCAATATAAAAAAGGGGAAGACTGCCTAAATTGATTGGCTTCTCCTTTAGGGAACAAGCTTACCAGTTTGGTTGGGTAGATCTTCATGATAATGTGAAAGATTCAATATGGAGTTGTCTTATTGATTACGAAAGAAGCCAGCTATTAACACCAATTCTTTGTGGGAGGACGAAGTGAGGGAAAAGAATTCTGAAAGGCACCAAGAACTAGTTGATCTAATTTTTAGGTTAAATATGCATTTTCTCAGTCTATACTTTCCCCAAGTTGTTGCAGTAAACTAAGAGCATTAACAGAGCACAAACATTCTACAATTTTAACCATTTTCGTCGTTGTGGCTCAGCAATTTTCGGTCTACATTTTTGGGAGAGAAAAATGGATTCACCATTTCTACAATGCCTGTAAGTCATACTGGTATCTTGAGGAAGACTATAGAATGCAAGGAATCACGAATTGGCAAGCAACCAATTCAAGTGCCATCCAATGTAAACATCACATTGCAGGGTCAGGATTTGAAAGTTAAGGGTCCTTTGGGAGAACTCTCAATTATTTATCCACGAGAAGTGAAGATTGAGAGGGAAGATTCTGGGATCCTAAGGGTTAAGAAGGCACTGGAGACAAGAAGAGCCAACCAAATGCATGGCCTTTTCAGGTAAGCTCATCATGGATTTTATTCTATAATCACAGAAACCAATCAGTTTAATCTCAGTTTACTCTTCTAAAACATTTAGATTTTGTTTCTCTTCCTCTTAAGTTTTAGTTTACATGGGTTACTTGTTTTTATGTGGCTCTTCAAATTCTGAACCCCAAGATGAGTTCATGTTATGAATGCAAACAACCAGCAATTGTCCTTCTTTTGACATCCAGATGAATGGTCCCTGATGGAAAAAGAGTTAACGTAATTGTGTCATATATGAGTATTTAAATTTATTTCCTCAGGACCCTTACGGACAATATGGTGGTAGGAGTGTCAAAGGGGTTTGAAAAGAAACTTCAATTGGTCGGTGTTGGTTATCGAGCGATGCTAGAAGGAAAAGACTTGGTATTAAATCTTGGGTTCTCTCATCCTGTTATAATGGCAATTCCTGAAGGACTTCAAGTAAAGGTGGAAGAAAACACCAGAATTACTGTCAGTGGATATGATAAATGTGCCATTGGTCAGTTTGCTGCTTCCATTAGACAATGGAGGCCCCCAGAACCGTATAAGGGTAAGGGAGTGAAATATGCTGATGAAATTGTTAGAAGAAAGGAGGGGAAGGCAGGGAAGAAGAAGTGATGGTTCATAATGCATCGTTGGTTTTTCTCTGTTTTTGAAATATTTGCTTGTTTCTTTTAGTATCAGAAAGGATTATTGGCAACATACTTTATGAGAGTTCTTTTTTTACCTCCTCGCTTTACTTGATAATTTTTTGGTTCAATATCATCATTACTTTCCCAGTTCCACCTCATTTTTATCAGTACTAACTCCAAAAAGATACCCAATAAAGTGGTTTAAAGAGCTTTCGTTTTATTTTTTAAGTTTTAGAGAATTGTTTTTGAACCCGTGGTTATTATGGTATTGATGACCACAAAGTTGCAATCAGGTTTTGGACAGGGTAATGAAAGTTGCATATTATGCTTCTTACGTTCTTTGTTCCTGGGCATTTCTTGTGTTTAGATTTGCATGTTAGAGTCATTCAAGTAGTCTTGATCATTAAGATAATTCGTTTCTAAACTTTTCCCCTAGATTGGTTCCTTGTCGTTTTTAGGGCTCTTGAACAATTTAAATCCAAAGGTATTATTCTTCTAAAGTTTCATAACACTCTAATACCAAACAAAATCGAAGAACCACCGAGGAACACAATCGGAGCAAGGAAAACAACATTTTGAATGAGAAGAGAAGGAGAAGAAGCTCATATTGACTCATATTCTCTGAGCAGACCCTTGTTT
The DNA here is from genome assembly GCF_002738345.1 of Cucurbita maxima. Taxonomy (NCBI): domain Eukaryota; kingdom Viridiplantae; phylum Streptophyta; class Magnoliopsida; order Cucurbitales; family Cucurbitaceae; genus Cucurbita; species Cucurbita maxima. Next base: position 1,000,612 of record NW_019272052.1, read on the forward strand.
TCCTCCTCAAACACCTGAGCTCTAAAAGACATCAATTAAAACTAAAGAAACTCTAAAAGGATGCCTGCCTGCCTGCCTGCCTTGCCTTGCCTTGCCTACTCAACAAATCGCTTACAGTCATCCCACTTGCTCAGTCTTTTCATTGCTTCTTCCACCTGCAACCAAATTCATTTCCAACCTTCTGTTACTCTCCAGCACTACTTTTATAATTACCTTTCATCATCGTATATTATCTTTACCTCTTTATTCCAATCTGTTCGCCATGTCATCCACACCAAAATTATGGTCTGCATCAAAGTTCCACCCATCAACCCTACCCATATACCCTGCACATGTATTCATTACACGTTAACATAAACAACGCTTCCTGATACAAATTAACCCAACCAAAACGGAATGTTGTAATACCTTGGCGCCAAAATTGAAATAGAAGCCGAGGAGGGCACCCAAGGGTACACCAACAACGTAATAGCACCCAACGTTTACATAGGCGACGAACGATTGCCACCCGCATCCAACCGCCACACCTTTGCAGATCAAATCATAACAATCAATGGCTAGTTTCATTAAAATCAACAATCAATCTAAGCTTTTGAAGTTGAATTTAATTACCAGTTAAGACGGGCTGTACTCCGTTTAGGAGAAGGGTGAGGGCGAGAAGTGGGCAAAGATCAGAGACCGCTGCGGCAACCGTGGCGCCTCCGGTAAAGGCGTAGCTGATTACGTCTCGCAGTGCAAGTACAGCTACCGCACAGATTGCAGAGACGATGGTGGAGATGGCAACAACCACCACCACAGAAAATGCTGCGGCTTTTGGATTCCCGCCTCCCAGTTCGTTGCTCACTCTCACACTGCAAACAAACCACCACGTGTAGAAATTATAGATACAGCAAAATCAATACAAAATATGTTGAAAAAGGAGCTTCAAACACACCTGGCAGCAGCATTAAAGCCGACCGATATCATGTAAACGCATCCATATATTGTCATACTGCAAAATCACAGCCTGCCCATAATTAGTCAAACTCTATCCCCGATTTTGACATGAAATTTGGAGATTTTTGGCAATAATTAACGGTTAAAAATTTCAAATTTAGAGAATAGAAAGGAAGAAAATATGAGTTGAAAAGGGAAAAATACCAAATGGAAAGGGAGTCGAGAGCAAGCTCAGGGTTTTCGAGCAACCCAGCAAGCAAAACCAGAATCTGGAAGTACCAAGTTTCCAAACAGAGCATTACCGCCGACGCCGCCGACAATTTGAAGAATCCGAACAACCCAGAAAACGCCTGCACGTTGAACCCTCGCCATGTCTTCTTACAATTACTGCTTTTAAGTATGAAAACAAATTGGCCCACCACAATAATCCACCACGACAAACTCAGCACCAGCGACACCCCCAACAAGCCCAGCCCCATTTTATACGCAGCCAACCAACTGAGAAGAATGTGTACAACGAGCGTCCCCGCCGATATGAAAGCGCTCGGGAACACGATGCTCTGAGCCTGAAGAAACTTCTGGATTGGGAAATTGATGGAGTAGGCGAAGATTTGAGGAATCAGACCATACACGAACATTTCAGCTGCGGAAGCAATATCTTTGGATTCACCCAGAAAGATTAGGAGCGGCTTGCAGAAGACGTAAGGGATTGTTAACAAAACGCCCGTGAAAGTTAGCAATATTGCTGATCTCTGCAAATAAATTCCAAGCATATCGTATTTCTCTGCACCGTATGCTTGTCCGCATAGAGTCTCCACTGCACTTCCCATCCCCAACTGTTTCATATATAGTTCATAAAAATCATAACTTCTTTAGAATTATTAGGGTGAGTTCCACCACATTGGTTAATTTAGTGTAAGATCATGGGTTTACAAGTAAAGAATACAAGAATGGAAGCACAAAGCAAAGCCATAAGAGCTTCAATCAAAGTGTAGAATATCATACCACAGTGGAGATCCGTGATTCCTAACAATATTCATTATGTTAACTTGTTTGGGCAAGTTCAATCTTCTGTGAATTAAATGAACTACTTTACTATTGGATAAAAAAAAAAAAAAAGGAAAAAAGAATTGAGATGTATTTGTTGGCTTATATACTTACGATTATTCACTTAACTCCCCAAAACAAAAGTATACCATAGAGTATCTTGAAGTCTATGGAGCCATAGAAGGGACTCCACTTAATTGAGGTTCCACTACTTTCTTTGGAGTCTCAAACAGAGGATACCTTTTTGTTGGATACTTTGAAAGAACTTTGTAAGACCATGTTTTCATGCTGTAATGATGCTGAAGAAACTAAAAAATGAGAGACGGATGGCATACCATGAGACCGTAGGCGAAGACTTGGATACCATTGTTGCCAAGAGAGGAAGCTGCGAGCTCAAGGTTGCCAAGGTGGCCGGAAAAGATCTGTGTGGAGGTGGACATGGCATAGTTAATCATATACACGAAAACCGCCGGAGCAGCTAAGTACAGCAGAAGCTTAATCTCGATCCAAGTAGCTTGAGTGTAACGCTCCACCACTGGCATCTCCGTATCCGACAATATCCTCTCCAGCTCGTCACTAACTTCGTGCTTATCCGAACGCAGTGACTGAGACGACAACAATGCCGCCGCCGCCGGCTGCAGCAATGCTTGACGAACATCGTCATCAGAGACAGATTCCATCTTTACTCCCAACCTGAAAGGGGTGCCCTTGTTCTTGGTTGCGCAAGTATTTGTAGCGGCGGAGGCCCTCTGTTTTAACTTTTCTAGCCCAAGAACCAAGGTCAGCTAAGAGCTTTTCGGGTAACTGCGAGAGCTGGCCGATTGTCCGCCACTTATATTACTTTTTTACTTCGCCAAACAGATGGTTAAACTATATAAAAAATAACTCCTTAAATTTTAATATATAATTCCATTATTTTATGAATTAATTTGCCATTCTTCGGCAAGCAAATATTTTGAATTAAAAATTTGCAGTACCAACTCCTAATCAAAATTGGTGTATTCAAATTTGAAGTCCGAGTCTACCCCGCGGTAGTTTTCACGTTTTACTTTTACCCCACCGTAAAAAGCCGTTCAGCCACAGTACTGACGTGGGAATGAAAACAGTAAGTTATTTTATTCTTAGTCCTGCCCTTACCTACCACCGGGCAATTGTTGTATTCTTTTGCTAACCGCTCTAAATTTTAAATACTGCTCCAATATATTTTTATTTTCGATTAAATGGAATATTAGCTGATATATTGTTTTATTTATAAATTTAATATATTGATATATGCTGATTTGATGGGGTTTAAAAAAATTTATAATTAAGAGATAAAAGGAAATAAATATATGTTTTTTTTTATATATATCATAAGCTTTCCTTTTCATTCAACCTACCCACATCACGTTTTCCAGCACTTGAAGATACGCTGATCAGTCATCAATAGCCACAAAAAAATAATAATAATAATAATAACTACTATTAGTTAATTAATTGAAAAAATCTCCATGTTCTCGTTCCCACGTGAGAATTACTTTCATTTAGATATTAAATATTTATATTTTAGACATAATTGCATAGCGGCCACGTGGGGTCACATGGTAAAGTTGTCTTATGGGCGATCTTACTTTTAGGGGATTGAAAAACTAAAAGAGTATAATAAAAATCTATGGGGCGGGGGTTGAAGAATCTCGTCCATTCCTGCCAGCTACCACAACCTCCACCGTTCAATTCCTTACAATCATGTTATGCTTGATGGTACCACCATTTCTTTCACTCCCACTACATATTATTATAGTAACATAGTATGATATTTGTCTATTTTGAATATAAATTTTTATAACTTTTCTTTTATCCATTTTCGATGAAGATCAACTTGGAGATTTTCCATCTAGACCATAAACGAAAATAATATTGAGTTATTTTTTAAATTGTTTCATACTTCTTTCTAAATATATTATTTTCTACTTCTTTTGGCCATGGAGTAACAATTTTAATAAGAAATCCCAGCGTCCCAGCCGATATACACGCGCTGAGCCTGAAGAAACTTCTGGAATGGGAAGTTTATGGCGTAGGCGAAGTGTGAATGTTTGATTAATCCACCACACTTAAATGGTGTGAAAGTTATCTTATTTATAATCAAATAAATTACAAGGATATGGAAATAGTAATAAATGAAAATAACAATAAATGGAAAGATACCTATGATAATAAGGCAAATATTAGATATTTGCCTTATAATAAAATATCAAATATAATATATATGGTAAACTATAATTTATTACTAAATATCCTTAACACCCCACCGCAAGCTAAGCGTCGGATTTAAACGAACGTGAAGCTTGAATCTGAAAAATTCAAAGAGGTTGAGAAACACTTTTCTTGAAGATGCTAACAACCCGGTTCTTGGCCATCGAAAATTGCAGAGGAATCGCCGCTCAGCGGCAATGCTGCCTTGGCTTCGGTGAGAATATGTCTAACCCATGAAGAGGGATTGTCGCTTAGCGACGATGCTGCCTTGGCTCTGGTGAGAATATTTCTAACCCCAAGAAGTAGAAGGGGAAACCTAGAGCAAGGGACAAAGACAATGTTGAAGCCGGAAGAGTCGCCACATTGGGCGAAGGAGCCAATTTTGGCGAGAAGGGCAGTCGGAAGAGTCGCCTCATCGGGCGAAGAAGCCAATTTTGGCAGGAAGGGCGGCGGCAACTTGGTTGGCGAATAGGCCAGTGCGGCACCCAGATTCCGAAGGTAAATCTCTGCAAAAGGTTGATAGGTTTAGGTTAGGGTTTATGTGAAGGATGAAGGTTGATTGGGAAGAAAATGAGAGAGACTATATTGGCCAAGGGGAAAACCGATTGGGTTGGAAAAGGTGAGGTTGTATGTACAAAGTATGACGAAAGGTGATTTGGAGGTCAATAGGGTGGAGCCGAAGAGTAATCAATCGGCTCCGACTACGGCAGCCATGAAGACTGCCCCTGCGGCGTCAAAACCAGCAGGGGTGGTGGAGAAAGAAGATTAAAGGATTCAAAAGCCATTGAAAAGAAAGGATCGGGGTTGTTAAACCGAGAGGGCTCTGATACCATGTGAATGCTTGATTAATCCACCACACTTAAATGGTGTGAAAGTTATCTTATTTATAATCAAATAAATTACAAGGATATGGAAATAGTAATAAATGAAAATAACAATAAATGGAAAGATACCTATGATAATAAGGCAAATATTAGATATTTGCCTTATAATAAAATATCAAATATAATATATATGGTAAACTATAATTTATTACTAAATATCCTTAACACGAAGATTTGAGGGATCAGACCGTACACGAAAGCTGCAGCTGCCGAAGCAATATCCTTGGGTTCACCCACAAAGATTAAGATGGGCTTGCAAAACATATAAAAAATAGTTAAGAGTACGCCCCGTTAGTGTCAACAATAGGGCTGATCTCTGTAAGTAAATGCCAAGCATTGCGCTTCTCCGCACCATGCGCTTGCCCACATAGAGTTTCCATCGCGATTCCCATTCCCATCTGTCTCGTCAAATAAAAAACACCATTGTTTATAAATCTATGACTAAACGAGACATACAGTTGATACTATGAGACCGTATGCGAAAATTTGAATACCACTGTTGCCGAGAGGAAGCGGCGAGCTCGAGGTTGCCGAGGTGGCCGGAAAAGATCTGTGTAGACATGGAGAGGAGGTTGTTAATGACGTACACCAAAATGGCCGGAGCTGCCAAGTTGGACATAAGCTTCATCTCTGTCCAAGTAGCTCGACTGTAACGCTGGACGGCACTCAACTTGGTGTCCGATAATATCTTCTCCAGTTCGTCACTAGTTTCGTGCTCATTCGAAAATAGTGAGTGAGACGACAACAACGCCGCCGTCGCCGGCAGCAGCGGTTGATGATGATTGTCTGCAGCAGCTGATCCCATCTTCTAGCCCTCCTAAACACGATTTTTGTTTTTAAATTTCTTATTTTTGCCTACTTCCCCTCTCTTTTGGCGAGGACCGTAAAGCACCACAGGAATCACACCAAGAAGTCCATACTCTATAAAAATGTATAGCACTCATCTCTCCGCAAGTAAAGGACAACTACACTAATTGTCTAAACCTGGTTTATAAAAATTTTAAATTCATATTTTTGGTTTTTATAATTCTAAACAAGTTGATCTTACCCGGCTAAATTTCTTTTGAGAATTATTAGGAGAAATAAAAAGTAAATTTCTTTTTCATTATTAGGAGAAATAAAAAGTAGAGTCAAAATAATTTAGGATCAAAGTAGTAGACAATATCATACTATTATAGAGCTCAATGTCAAAATAAAGGGTATACTTTGTTTTAGGTCTCCAAAAAAGTAGTGTCGTGTACTCAGAAAATGAGGTCTCTGTGGTGCATTTTGTTGGAGTGGAAGATTATTGTGAAGAGTAATTACACGTTAAGATTGTGAATTTAAAAGAGTGGAACATAGATTAGGAGGAGAGCATGAACATAAATTCGTCCTACAAGTAGAGATTCGTAGTTCTTAACAAGATTGCTCAACAAACAAGATTTAAAGTGCCAGAATAACTTGCTGTCTTCGAATTGATTCGAAGATTCAGATCGATTCCTGTCATTCCAGTTGTTTGTTTAATCTTTTGGCAGCTTCTTCCACCTGCATTTTCAATTATTATTTAATTAATAATTTCCCTCCTAAATTATTTCTAAAAATGTGTATTTTAAATGCTACAGAAGAGAACAAAACAAGGGTTCATCCAAATTTTCTTACCTGTTTATTCCAATCCAATCGACATGTCGTCCATATCAAAATGGCCGTCTGCACCAAAGTCCCACCAAGCATTCCCAACCATATACCCTAAACAATGCACATAATTAGCCACTAAATTCTAGAAACTTCCAACTAATAAAATTAAGAATTGTGTACCTTAGCCCCAAATTTGAAATAGAAACCCAGGAGAGCACCCAAGGGAACTCCGACCACATAATAGCCACCGACGTTTACAAAGGCGACGAAAGCTTGCCACCCACACCCCATCGCTACGCCTTCGCAAAATCAAATAAAAACAATTGAATAAAAGCTAATTTATAAATACCAAGTTGCGAAAATTACCAGATAAGATGGGTTGGATTCCGTTGAGGACGAGGGTGAGAGCAAGAATTGGGCAGAGATCGGAGACGGCGGCGGCCACGGCAGAGCCATCTGTAAAGGCGTAGCTGATGACATTGCGACGTGCGAGGACAGCTATAGCACACATTATGGAGATGATGATGGAGATCGTAGTCACCACCGCCACAGAAAATGCAGCAGATTTCGGATGCCTGCTTCCCAGTTCGTTGCTCACTCTCACACTGCTTGCAATACAATGCATTAAATGTAGTTTTTGGTTCATTTCATTTTTGTTTCGTATTCTAAAAACTTACCTAGCTGCAACGGCTAAGCCGACGTAAATCATGAAAACCCATCCAGATACGGCCATGCTGCAAAACACCACAACACAATTAGATTTAATAGCCTACTCCAATTCTCTTGCGAAATTTTCGTTTTATAAAATTTCGTTCTCCTCTCCACCCAATGTCACAATCCACTCTTTTAGGGGCCAGCGTCTTCGCTGACACAAGGGTAAATGTCTGGCTTTGATACTATTAGTAATCTAATATATATTGTTTCTTTAAACTTTTCTTCCGAATTTTTTTTCAAGTAAAAGCATTTGTTACAAAAAGATGTGTGATCTCGAAGTTACCAGATGGAAAGGGAGTCGAGGGTGAGCTCAGGGTTGTCGAGCAATCCAGCAAGCAGAACCAGAATCTGGAAATAGCAAGTTTCCAAGCAGAGCATCACCGCCGACGCAACGGACAACTTGAAGAATCCGAGCAACCCAGAGAAAGCTTGCGTGCTGAACCCTGTCCATGTCTCTTTACACCTGTCGCTCTTAACTACGTACACAAATTGGGCGACCAGTATAATCCACCACGACAAGCTTAGCACCAACGACACCCCCAACAGCCCCATCCCAATTTTATACACAACCACCCAACTCAGCAGCGCGTGTACCAACAGCATCGTGGCCGAGATGCAAGCGCTCGGAAACACTATGTTCTGCGTGTTGAGAAACTTGAGGATGGGGAAGTTCAAGGCATAGGCGAAGATTTGCGGAATCAAACCGTACACGAAAGTTTCAGCTGCCGAAGCAATATCCTTGGGCTCACCAAGAAAGATAAGGATGGGCTTGCAGAAGATGTAAATTACCGTTAACAGAATGCCCGTTAGAGTTAGAATGATCATTGATTTCTGTAAGTAAATGCCAAGCATATGGTACTTCGCAGCACCGTTCGCTTGCCCACACAGAGTCTCCAAAGCACTGGCCATCCCTAGCTGTTTTCATACACCCCAATTTCAAATTTCTCACCACAATGAACTAAAAAGCGAGAAAAGGGGGGAAATGTAAATACGTATGTACCATGAGACCGTAGGCGAAGAGTTGAACGCCAGTGTTGCCGAGAGACGCGGCGGCGAGCTGGAGGTTTCCGAGATGGCCGGCGAACATCTGGGTGGACATGGACATGAGGTAGCTGATCATGTACACGAAAACCATGGGAGCAGCCAGGTACAACAGAAGCTTCAACTCCATCCAAGTAGCTCGACTGTAACGCTGGACGACACTCAAACCATTGTCGTCCGACAATATCCTCTCCAGTTCCTCGCTTATTTCGGCAATCACTGAGTGAGACGACGACAATGCCGCTGTGGACTGCTGTAGCTCCACCAATGGTTGTTGAACATCGTCTTGAGAAGCAAATCTCATCTTCTTCACTCCCAAACTAAAAGCATTTCTTTTCTTTCTTTAAAAGTAGTGACAATAATTTTAAATTGTAAAAGGGTATTTTTTTATTTATTTAAAAAAATTAATGAAACAATTTTTGTTTCTGAGCTTGTTGTTTGTTGAGCGAGGTATCTGTGGCTGCTGTGTGTCCAACAAGGACGCAGCGAGCAGTGGGTACCACCATACATACAAACAGTACTTTTTCCTTTTTTCCTTTGGATTTTCAACATCGCACGTTTTCTTTTAAAAAAGAAATTAATTTCATCCGTCCAATAAAGTTACATCATTGTTCATTTTTAATATAAATATTTTAAAATACACCGTTTGTCCCAACTTCTTTATATCTTCTGCCACTTATGAACCTAAGTTTGAAGGTTTTGTTTCTGAATTCCGTAAAAGATATTATCTAAGTAAAAGGTGTCATACTAAGAGAAAGAATATTATTTGTTTATAAAATTATGATCATTCACATGTGACTCGTCCAACAAATTATTTTTAAATATATTAAAAATTACATGAATTAAATTAAATTAAATTAAATACTACTTCTAAAGTACTGTGAATAATGACTTACCAAAATAATATTATTTTGATCTAAAATTTTGAAAACAAATACTTGAACCAACCAAACAAGAATTTCCACGTAAGCAATTGCATCCTTATTTCTAAATGTTAGTGTAAATGTTTGCTTAATCCACCACACCTAAATAGTGTGAAAGTTATCTTATTTATAATCTAATGAATTACAAGGATATGGAAATAGTAATAAATGGAAATAACAATAAATAGAAAGATACCTATGATAATAAGGCAAATATCTAATATTTGCCTTATAATAAAATATCAAATATAATATATATGGTAAACTATAATTTATTACTAAATATCCTTAACACCCCACCGCAAGCTAAGCGTCGGATTTAAACGAACGTGAAGCTTGAATCTGAAAAATTCAAAGAGGTTGAGAAACACTTTTCATGAAGATGCTAACAACCCAGTTCTTGGCCATCAAAAATTTGCAGAGGGATCGCCGCTCAGCGGCGATGCTGCCTTGGCTTCGGCGAGAATATGTCTAACCCATGAAGAGGGATTGTCGCTTAGCGACAATGCTGCCTTGGCTCTGGTGAGAATATTTCTAACCCCAAGAAGTAGAAGGGGAAACCTAGAGCAAGGGACAAAGACAATGTTGAAGCCGGAAGAGTCGCCACATTTGGCGAATGAGCCAATTTTGGCGAGAAGGGCAGTCGGAAGAGTCGCCTCATCGGGCGAAGAAGCCAATTTTGGCAGGAAGGGCGGCGGCAACTTGGTTGGCGAATAGGCCAGTGCAGCACCCAGATTCCGAAGGTAAATCTCTGCAAAAGGTTGATAGGTTTAGGTTAGGGTTTATGTGAAGGATGAAGGTTGATTGGGAAGAAAATGAGAGAGACTATATTGGCCAAGGGGAAAACCGATTTGGTTGGAAAAGGTGAGGTTATATGTACAGAGTATGACAAAAGGTGATTTGGAGGTCAATAGGGTGGAGCCGAAGAGTAATCAATCGGCTCCGACTACGGCAGCCATGAAGACTGCCCCTGCGGCGTCAAAACCAGCAGGGGTGGTGGAGAAGAAGATTAGAGGATTCAAAAGCCATTGAAAAGAAAGGATCGGGGTTGTTAAACCGAGAGGGCTCTGATACCATGTAAATGTTTGCTTAATCCACCACACCTAAATAGTGTGAAAGTTATCTTATTTATAATCTAATGAATTACAAGGATATGGAAATAGTAATAAATGGAAATAACAATAAATAGAAAGATACCTATGATAATAAGGCAAATATCTAATATTTGCCTTATAATAAAATATCAAATATAATATATATGGTAAACTATAATTTATTACTAAATATCCTTAACAGTTAGGAATTGAAAATCTAGATAACAGAATAAAAAAGAAAAAGAAAGAAATATATATAAATATATATATATATATTTCTTTCTTTTTTTTCTTTTTTTCTTTTTTTGAGAGAGTACCCGACCCGAAGGAATTGAATCCATGAAATTTAACCCTTCAAAGTAGTTTGCGGATTGTCTTCCCACTTGTTTAATCTTTTGACGGCTTCTTCCACCTTCAAAAGGTTATAAACAAAAATCAGATTACAATTTACTATTATACCCTTTTTCAAAATTATAATTATGTTAATTAATTACCTCTTTATTCCAATCGGTTCGAAATGTGACCCACATCAAAATCATTGTCTGCATGCATGTTCCACCTATCATCCCCAGCCATATACCCTACACATTCATTCATTCCACCATCTTAATCGAAGTTCGAAAGTTTATATTCTAAGTGAACAAATATATTGTACCTTCGCTCCTAGTTTGAAATAGAAACCGAGGAGGGCACCCAAGGGAACTCCGACGACATAATAACAACCAACATTTACATAGGCGACGAAAGCTTGCCACCCGCATCCAACCGCCACGCCTTCCCAAAATCAAAATGGATGAAATGAATTACTTTGTTTTAAGATGTTGTTATATATAGAAGGGAGGAATTGTTATGAATCACGACTCTACACAATGGTATGATATTGTCTACTTTTTAGTTATAGATCCATGATCTTTCACTAAATTAATCAACGTGGGACTCATTCCCAATAATCCTCAACTGGAAGGTGTATGAAAATTGAAGTAGTACCAGATAACACAGGCTGGATTCCATTGAGGAGAAGGGTGAGGGCGAGAAGTGGACAGAGATCGGAGACGGCGGCGGCCACGACGGGGCCATCTGTAAAGACGTAGCTGATGACATTGCGAAGTGCGAGTATAATTACAGCACAGAATGCAGAGATGATGAAGGCAATGGCAGTCACCACCACCACGGAAAATGCTGCAGATTTTGGGTGCCTACTTCCCAACTCGTTGCTAACTCTCACACTGCAACACAAAACCACCACAATTCATTGGATATTTTCGACATCTTATTATAAAAATATACTTAAACGAGTTGAATTAAGTATAAATTAGTGATATGTTAATGAGTTTCGATAAAAATCATGATTTTATATCGAGATAAATTACGAAAACATCCCTTCAAAGAACAGAAGAAATTATTAAAAACAGAAGAAATAAACATGAAAAAAAAATTAAAAAAAAGTTACCTTGCGGCTGCATTGAAGCCGACTGAAATCATGAAAACCCATCCAGATATGGTCGTGCTGCAAAACCAGAGCATAGTCGAATTAAATTAGATTAAATAATCAATATTTAAATGAAAGGTATAGAATTCGAAATAAGTTAGTAACGATACTATATTCTAAAAAATAATAATAATAATGGAGGAATAAGCCTAATTTTGAATAATTCCTTTAAATTTAATTTTAAAAAATAATTTGAAATTTGAATAATTAATTAAAATGGTAAAAGAAAAGGTTCCGTATTTGGTAGCTGGCGCGGTTCTTGTTTCTTTATTATTTCCAATCAAAAGGCTTTTATAATTTAATCGTTATTTTTAAAAAATCAATCCACCATAAAAAATTTTACTTTTATTTGGTTATTAATCTTAGAGGAATAGACTCTCTGTTGGATGATGAAAGTCTCACATCGGCTAATTTAAGGAATGATCATGCGTTTATAAGTGAGGAATACTAACTCCATTAGTATGAGACCTTTTGAAGAAGCTCAAAGCAAACCCATGAGAGCTTATGTTCAAAGTGAACAATATCATACCATTGTGGAGAGTCGTGTTCGTCTAACACTCTCCACCATGTATAAACTCTCTTAGTTTTGCTTTAGACTTTTTGAAAGAATCTCGTACTAATGGAGAGAATATTCCTTAATTATAAATCTGAAAATTAATAACAATTTGGTGAGTTAAGATGTGATTTTTTGTTTTTTTTATGAATTCTTATCCTGAGTGAGAGAAGAAGATAATGGGAAGTGTGGAAGAGGAAAAAGGTACCAGATAGAAAGGGAGTTAAGAGCGAGCTCAGGATTGTCGAGAAGTCCAGCAAGCAACACCAAAATCTGGAAATACCAAGTCTCCAAACACAGCATCACCGCCGACGCCACCGACAGCTTAAAGAATCCCCCCAACCCCGAAAACGCCTTCGAGCTGAACCCTCGCCATGTCTCTCTACACTTTTCGCTTTTCAATATGTACACAAATTGCCCCACCACAATTATCCACCACGAAAAGCTCAAAACCAACGACACTCCCAACAACCCCAGCCCAATTTTATAGGCAACCACCCAACTCAACACCACGTGCACCACCAGCGTCGCAGCCGATATGTACGCGCTCGGAAACACGATGCTCTGTGCCTGTAGAAACTTCTGGATTGGGAAGTTTATAGCGTATGCGAAGATTTGAGGAATCAATCCGTATACGAAAATTTCAGCCGCCGATGCAATTTCCCTGGACTCACCCAGAAAGATTAAAATGGGTTTACAGAATATGTAGATAATCGTTAAAAGCACGCCCGTTAGCGTCAGTAATATGGCTGATCTCTGTAAATAAATGCCAAGCATATCGTATTTCTCGGCGCCGAATGCTTGCCCGCATAGAGTCTCCACTGCACTTCCCATCCCCAACTGTTTGGAAATTTTGATTTTGAAATTAATAACAATAATAAAAAATAATCTGAAATTTACATTAAAAAAAAGGGTACCATGAGGCCGTAGGCGAAGATTTGAATGCCGTTGTTGCCGAGAGAGGAAGCGGCGAGCTCGAGGTTACCGAGGTGGCCGGAGAAGATTTGGGTAGACATGGACATGAGGTAGTTAATCATGTACACGAAAACCGCCGGAGCAGCCAAATAGAACATAAGCTTAAGCTCGATCCAAGTAGCTCGAGTGTAACGCTGGACGACAGACATCTGAGTGTCGGATAATATGTTTTCGAGTTCGTCGTTGGTTTCATGCTTGTCGGAAAGCAACGGCGAATCGGTCGTCGGCTGCAGCAACGGTTCAAGAACATCGTCTTGAGTGGTAGTAGATCTCATCTTAGAACCTCTCTGTTTTTCTTTTTCTCTGCTCTGTTGACACTTAGAACGGTATTTGCAGCGGCGGGGCCGCCTTTTTCTCTCTCCTCTCAATGCTTGATCTTACTTCTAATGGCTCCCTAGTCCTATTTAAACTGACCCTTGTCTGTATCTCATTATTATTATTATTTTTTCCCTTTTTTTTCTTTTTAATTTTATTTTATTCGTAAAAAAAATGATAGATTTGGTCAATGTTTCTTACTAAATTATTTGATAAAATTAAAAAAATGCAATAGCTTGTGAGTTCAAAATGAAATTGTCCTTTTTTTTTTCCTTCCCATTTTAATGATTAATATTTAGTCAAATCGAATCTGTGTCTGTTTTGCTTAGTAGTGATAAACAAATTGAAGTGTTATTAATGCTCAGAAGTTCATAAGAGCTCAAGAACGTATGAACGAATAATAATAATTATTATTATTTTATTGTGAAAGTGGGATTGGAACACAAAGAATTAATAAGTGAAAGCTCCATTCAAACCAAAAATGATTTTATCGAATTTAATACTACAATTATAGACCCAAATCTAATGTATTTGCTTAAATGACGGTGAAAATAAAATGGATATTAAATTTTTTTTAAAATTTAATAATACCTTTAAATATTTTAAATAAGTCTAGAAAAATATTCTTTATAGTTTGTAACAACCCTAAATTTCTATATATTTAAATTCGTTACTAACGTCTCATGTTTTACTAAAATGTAGAATATACCTCTTAAAAGAAAACTTCATCTTTAATATATCGAAAACATTTAAAACATCATTTTTTTTCTTTTCTGGAAAACATAGTCATGGATGATAATAATTTTATTTATATTAAGACAAACGTCATACAATCATCATACTTATCATATCGTTATAAAGTGCATCAAGCATATCAAGTACATCATACATCAAACTATATATATTACGCACATCATCAAAGTATCAAAACTCAAGCATTATAACTCATATATTATCATATACTAGTATACGACATCATACGATACAGCTCATGCATCATAAATTGTAACTCATACAATTTCTAGTTTATCCTATAGTAAGGATACTCATTTGGTTGACCTTAGCTACAAATTCAGTTGCTTTCCTCCTTCGAATTCGTTCTCACTTGTATCGAGCCTTTACCTATTTTGAATAGAAGTTTAAAATTATTTATATTAATTGAGTGGAATTAATATATTAGTGAGATGGGATGGTTAAACCGCAAGGCCATGGTGTGAGGACAATGGTCGCATGGCCCACTCATGTCATTATAACCATACCTTTAATTAATGAGTGTCCGATATTATTCGTAGTTGCATTTTAATTTAATTGGTCCTTCAGGATAATTTATTAAAACGACGTGGTAATATTCAAAACGGCTTGTCTCAGAAATATAAAATAAAATAGAATAAGTACGTTGAGGCCAACTTGAACACGTCAGTGGAAAACAAATCTAATTAACTCAATGAAATTGAATAAGGGCCGTTGGATTGAATTTAATTCAAGCCGTTCATTGGCTCATATCACGAAATCTATTCCTTATCCCTTCCACAACCCAAAAATAGCCAACCAAAATCATTTTACATTATTTATTTATTGCAATATTTCCAGATTTTTATATCATTGCTGACAGGATGTTTGCAACCATGCAACTAAAAAAATTAAGTGTTTAATAATATTTTTTTTTAAAAACTGTTTCCTTCCCCCATCACACGTGGCTGAAGATATCTCAAATGTAACTTAAGTACGTTACACCTAAGCCTTGTGATCTAAGCATACTATTATGTGGTACATGCGTGTGTACAACTTCTTTTGAAATAGGTCTTTCAACAACAGTGCCCTAGCGGTATGGGTGTGCTGGTATTGTGCCTCAACTAGATGTTATGCACCTGTTATATGGTAGGGAGTCCATAAATAACATGGCATGGGCACATGAGGGCCAGTGCCTCAAGAAAATATGAATGGATGGATGAATGGATGTTTAGGATGTCACAATGTTACGAACGACACGTAGCATGTGCAAAAAATGAATATGTGCTTGAATTATCCTTAAGGATGGTTGTGAGCAAGTCAAAATTACAACACCGCATAATTAAAAAAGTACGATTGTAACACTAGGAGATAAGTGGAAAGACGAGCTGAAGTTGAAAATAAAAATGTAAGGTTGAATCAAGTAGGTGATGACAATTTTCATAAATACAAACGATAAAGAGTAGAACATGACATGAAATTCTGGTTAAACCAACTTTGGAGCGATTGAAGGATGGTGAGAAAGGCTCGTAAGGTGCTCGGTGTCGTATATGAGGCGATAGACCAACCCATGTATGGCTGGATGCATCAGCAGCCCATGTCAGTTTCAGCGATTTCAAAAACATACAAAACACCAAAGGCCTCGTCTGATGTTTCATTTTCATCTACTACCATCTGCCTTTTCTTTTGTCACCTTTTTTTCTATATTAATATTATTATGATCTCTTCGAAAAAAGCAAAAAGTTATTATCTTTATACTCTATAAATAAATATATATATATATATAATTTCTGTGTGTCTTTTCGAAGGAATATTATGGAAGGTATAAAAGCCATTGGGCATTGAGATTGACAAATCATAAAAATACGTGACAACTATGTGTTTTTTTAAGATATTGGGACTTGCAGTGAAACACGTTTCTCTGTTTTTTTAATTAGCGTGTGAAATAATTCAATAATTCAATAATCAAGTAGCACATATGAATCATTTGATGTAGTCAAATCCTGTATTAAAGTAATGAATCAGTTTCATGCAGCTAAATTTTAAAGTGGGTTAGTAGTAGTAGGTGAAAACCACTCCATTCCGGTGAGGAACAAAAGATAAACTACTCCATCAATTTGATTAATTCCAGCACGAAACAAGACTCTCTCTCTCTCACCCAAAATTTTAGTTCAACAAAAAATTGATTAATAGCGTATAACAAAAGTTGTTGAGGGTTTTTTTTTTTTTTTTTTTTTTTTTTTTTTTTTTTTTTT
>NW_019272052.1:1017741-1038296 GCF_002738345.1 Cucurbita maxima
TAACTAAATCTTCAATTTTTTCTTTGGATAAGGGAGATTGAAGCAAAACAAAATAGCTATTAAACAGTGTCTTTGGTTTACTAGAGACGTCGACATCGTTTTTTAGCTCGGCGGAAACAAACTACTTTTCCTAAGGATTATATTAAATAGAAATAGGGAACGAAATAAATAACTGGAAAGATTGTTATAATCTCCTCTTGTATAGGGATCATCTACAAAGCGGGTCTTTTTGAATGCATTCAGACGGAAAGGCTGACATAGATGTTATGTATGGGTGGCATTTTTTTTTCTTTACATCTTACATGTAAGAATTTGAAGATTTTAAAACTCTTATATATGAAGATTTGTTCTCCCCAACCAATGTGAGACATCACAATCCACCCCTCAAGCCCAGCGTCCTCGCTGGCACTCTTTTCCTTCCTCCAATCGACGTGGGACCGCCCCAAATCCACCCCCTTTGGAACCCAGTCTTTACTGGCACACCGCCTCGTGTCTACCCCCGTCAGGGAACAGCGAGAATGTTGGCACATCGTCCGGTGTCTAGCTCTAATACCATTTCTAACGACCTAGATCCACCGCTAGCAAATATTGTCCTCTTTGGACTTTCCCTTTTCACACCCTTATATATGGTGATTTGTTCCCCTCCCCATCACATTTTTTGTTTTTGTACTAAAAAGAATCTACATCGTTTGTTGTACTGAATTGATTTCATAATTGGAATGGAAATTTATCCCCATTAATTGTGATGGGTATGGACTATGGAGTCGTTTTATTCCTTTGGAGCTTAGTGCCCAAATAAATAATTGATGTACTATCAACCAAATAATGGTCATTTTTTCATTGTAAAAAAACAAAAAAGTCTTATTTTCAACGACGTCGACGGATCTCGATCTTACTGAAGTTATTTGATTCATATCATACTTGTTTAATTGACATAACATACTGACATAGAGCAAATAATTGAGGAGTAAATTATGTAAGAAACTCATCAAAATCTCTTATTTATTCTCCCTAGGCAGTAAAAAATATTGACTACTTTTTGCTGACGGTTCCAAGAATCTAAGAAATGGCTTGTAATTCCATTAGGGTGTTTAACCTTCATTTCTATTATATCCTTTAACAATGTGGATGCCAGCAACTCGGATATGCAGCGTAGTACCCAACCACTAGTAGGATCATATTAGAATAAAAAAAGGGTGATTATGATACAGCGACAGGATAGATGCTGCCAGATGAGAATAATCGTAAATAATAACTACAACCTCGAAAGTTTTTAGACAGGCAAACCTGCTGTGCTTTATAGATCGCTCTCTATTAAAAAAATTGAGTCCCACACGGGAGTTTCGTTTTCTTATTAATGAAAATGGGGAATACAAAAAGGACGAGTTCTCACGCCATTGCTGCTGCTAAATTAGCTACTCCACATGTTCCTCACTGCTTAATGAGATTTCGAATAACATACGGAAGGATACCTCCATGATTGAAATAGGCCAGCTCCACCTGTAGACAGGAATTGAAATTAGGGGCAAATTCGAGGTTGCAAGTAGGGAAAACGAAAGCGTTTCAAGCTGATGATGGGGTGTGAAAGGAAAAGAAAGTGGAGTTAACCTCAGTGTCAAAGCGAACAGTGCAGGTGAAAGATTTTCCAGAATCAGTAGTGACAGTCAAGTCTTGGCCAGGCCTTATCTCACTGATGTTGGTTGGGAGGTCAATTGTGTAACGTTCATGTCCAGTCAAGCCAAGTGAATCAGCATCTTCACCAGACTTGTAACAAAGTGGGATGATACCCATTCCAACCAGGTTACTACGATGAATTCTCTCGAAGCTTTTGGCAATAACAGCTTTAACTCCCTGGTGCCAATAAATTATAGAAGTTGGTCGATTGCAGGTTCGATGAACGAAAATAACTGAAGAATCTATTTTTCATGAATTAGAAACACTCACCAATAACATTGGACCCTTGGCAGCCCAATCCCGAGAGCTTCCACTTCCGTACTCAGCCCCAGCCAGCACAATGGTGTCTTGACCGGCTGACTTGTATCTCTGACAGAAAATAGATCACGACAACTAAGTCAGCATTACAAAAGGTGAAAATTCTAAATCAACCATAACATTGCGCCAAAACAATATCATGTAAGATGGGACAATGGATCTAGTTTTTCCATGACAAGTTGGTCCACTAACTTGTCTATTTCGTGGGAATTATGAAATTTACACCCAAGGAAAAGAAAAAACGTAGAACACGATGAAAACCGAAAATGATGCACCACCCCTCACAGAGAGCTAACCAATTTTCAACAACATTCCTTCCAAATTAATGCTCAACCCACTATCATACCACTGTTGTTTAATTATTATTATTTTGGATACGAAACAATTTCATAGATCGAATGAAATTATTCAAAGAGGTACAAAAAGGAAACACATTCATAGGGAATACAAAAGATATATCCAATTTGCAACAAGGAAATTTAAACTGTTGTTTTAATTACAATGTGTTTCTTCACTCCATACAAAAATAAAAGAACGACGGTAAGAAGAAACAGCACAGAAACAAAAGATCATCTACCTGAAGTTAAGGTGACTTTTGAGCAAGCAGAGAAACCAAAACTGAAGAATAGAGGGATATAGCATGCGTCTACTACTTTATTAAGAAAAGAAAAAGTACGCAAAATATGAGAACGAAGGATACTTACTTCTGCTGCTTCAAAGACATAAAGTTTCTCTCCAGTGGGAACATGAACGGTCTTGGGACCAACTTCACCATTTAAAAGCTTGTTAACAAGGCGAATGTTGGCAAAAGTACCCCTTGCCATCACCTCATCATTGCCACGCCTACTTCCATAAGAATTGAAATCCTTACGATCCACTCCACGCTCAAGAAGGTACTTTGCCGCAGGACTGTCCTTGTGGATGCTTCCTGCAGGGGAAATGTGATCTGTAGTAATACTATCTCCAAAGTTCAACAGGCAGTAAGCATCCTTAACACCATGTGCTCCTGGAGGGTCATTGGTCATATTCTTGAAGTAGGGTGGTTCATGAATATAGGTGGACTTGGGGTCCCATGAATACAGGGTGCCAGCAGTGACTGAAAGTTGGTTCCACATTGGGTTTCCTTTTGTGATAGATTCATAAGTACTTTTGAACATGTCAGGCAATACACTGGATTGAACAACCTAAGATGTATTTTAAACCAGTTAAATCAATTATTACTTGTAAAACGTATTTCACTGCACTTCCACAATATAAAAACTATCTACCTCGGCTATTTCTTCTGTAGAAGGCCAGATGTCTCTGAAATAGACATCCTTTCCATCCTTCCCTTTTCCAATTGGATCCTTCTCAAAGTCGATATCAACCTGGAAAACTCGTTCAAGTTATCTCATGAGGACAAAATAGTACCAGATTAGAGCCACAGCATAATTCATGACTTTCACTCAACTATTCCAAAAATATGATTCTTATATGATAGCTTGAGACACCATTTAACTCAATAGTTTTACAACTGCGAGAGGGTGACAGAGACATCGCCAAAATCATATTCTTCTTTAAAAAAATATGTATTTGCGAACATTAAGACTTAACACCGCCGAAATCAGACCCAGGGAGGTTAAAAAATACCATCCGGTTAGTTAAAAAGGTTGCGACAGAAAACACTATTAAAAAACGATCTACAGTTACTACAAACTAAAGAAGGAAAAGGTCATGTGACGCCCTTTCAAATGTCAAGAAGAACCTCTACTTTCTATCTATAAAGCAACAAAGAGCAGCAAGCAATGCACTAAATAAGTTGGAATACCACCAAAGTGTCAAAATAGCCTATTGTATTGAAACCGTATGGAGTTGCAAAAACAGCCCTCTGCAAATAACTACATTGTTACTGAAATCTTATGGAGTGAAACTAACATCCTACCAGTCAGAAGGCAATAAACCAATAAAAATCTACTGTTAAGCTATGCTGAGGTAAGACCCTGTGTAAAAAGGACATTGTCCTATTTCTCAACCAACAATCCCCCACCTTAGACCACAAAAGAAGAATTAAAAACTACAGAAAGGTTGGACTAGACGTTTTGATGATTTTCATACCACTACCTCTCTGAAATCCACCTTACAACTAAATATGATCAAAGGAACCAAAACAGTACCCAATACATTTTATCATTCCACAGCCCAAAATTGATCAGAAGAAGTAGATATAAAAACTGCCAGTGCATACCGTGCCAGCTAAGGCATAAGCCACCACCAAGGGAGGTGAAGCAAGGTAGTTCGCTCTGGTCAGTGGATGAACACGACCCTCAAAATTCCGGTTCCCAGAGAGCACAGCAGCTGCAACAATATCTGCATGAACAAAGTCCATAAAAAATTAATCAAGGCGAAAATGAAACAGTATACCTGTTAAATATTATTTAACGAGTAAAGTCGGGCCATTTTGTAACAATCGCATCCCCTGATTACAATATCTTATCAGCTTATCACATTCTAAAATTACCGTTCTCGGATATAGCAGCAGATACTGATTCATCCAAATCCCCAGAATTACCGATACAGGTTGTACAACCATAGCCAACTATATGGAAGCCCTGCTGATTTAGATATGGCTGTAGTCCACTGCATCAATCACATACAGAATTATTATTTTTCATGTTCTTGCGTAACAAAAGAAAGGTGATTTTTTTTAGATAAGAAATATTTTCACTGATGTCTGGAAAGGCTAGCATTCTTCCTGTTCTTTTTTGTTTTACAGTACAAAGACTTAAACTCAAAACATAAAAATTTTTATTTCATTTTTTTTTTTTATAACATTAATAATAGTTTTTTTTTTATAACATTAATAATAGTTTTTTTTTTAATCATTTTTATTTATAAAATAAGGTAAATATAAAAAATAGAAATAAAAATAATCTGAATGTATTTTTAAGTAATTTTTTTCTCAACTTAAAGCCTCTAGAGAACACTTCTATTTTTTCAAAGGAAAAAAAGAACAAGAACAATTATCAAACATGTTTCAATTGCTCTTTTTTTTCTTTCGAAAAAAACAAGACAGTGAAACAAGAAATGAGAAATATGAAAATTACTAGACTAGATGCAGTAAATATATAACAATTAGGTTTGATGATTAATTACCTCTTCAATAAGTATTTTGTCACAACTCCGGAGCCCGGTGCAAGACTTGTCTTCACCCATGGCTTGACCTGGTGTAACGTTAAGAATAAGATATGATTAACATGTAAAGACTATACTTTCGCCCCTCAAGCCAGGCCAAAAAGGATAAAAGCAGAACTAAAGTGACGAGCTAAAATCACAATGTTTGAAGAAATTATTAAACATTGGAAGAGGAAGGGATACAAAAAGAAGTCTCTTAAATGAATTGAACACCCATGTCCATGAGTACCTGTAAACCAAGTTCACAAGCCTTTTTAGCTACAAGAGCAGCGCCTAACATAACACTAGGGTTTGACGTGTTGGTACAGCTTGTTATAGCTGCGATAACAACGCTACCATGTTTCAGCTCAGCTGGCTGTCCATGAAATGAAAACTTCGCCACTTTTTCCTGTGCTTCTTTTGGTATAGCAAATCCCTTGAATTAAAGCAAGAATTAAAAATATTTACAGAATAAACATAAATTATGATAAGACTGGTGTCAATTTAAAAAGAATATGATTAGATATATGTTAGCCACACTATATGTGATAGAAGAAGTAACACACATACCTTAAACCCAACTTTGTTATCAAGGCAAGCATGCCAATCAGACTTCATCTCTTTCAAAGGCACGCGATCATGGGGTCTTTACAGATGCAGCATAAGAGTATAAGACTACATCCAAGATTCTGATATAAAATATTAAAATCTGAATCTAGGAACCTAAACATGAAGGGCAAAGAAGATACTGACAAAGCAGCTAAGAACGCATACCTTTTTGGACCTGAAATGCATGGCTCTACACCCGCAAGGTCTAATTGTAGGTAAGATGAATACACTCTTTCTTGTTGAGGCTGAACAACAAAAATTGACCAAACATAAGAAAACCACTACTGCTACATCTAAAAAATCAGAAGACCAGCAGGTGAACACTCATAACAGAACTTAAAAAAAGTAATATGCAGGAATTTACCTCATTATAGTCGACAAACATTTTATTTGCCCGGAGGTAAGCTTCAATCATCGACACCTGCAGTCAGAAACAGAAAAGTTATATAGGATTTCACTTCTTCTATACAACTTATTTATCAATGCACTGAGATAACACCCACAGTTTCATCGCTTCTTCCAGTTAACTTGAGATATTGCAAGGTAACATGATCCACCGGGAAGAACCCCATAGTCGCACCATACTCAGGAGACATATTTGCTATTGTGGCTCGGTCAGCTAACGATAGTTCCTCCATGCCATCCCCTACAAAATCACATTTCATTCAACCATCGGCTGAAAAGTAAAATTGGGTGAAAAACAGCGCATTGATAGGTCACAGGATGTAATTACCGTAGAACTCTACAAATTTTCCAACAACACCATGCTTCCTCAACATTTGTGTTACAGTCAAAACCAAGTCAGTAGCAGTGACCCCATTTCGTAATTTTCCAGATAACTTGAACCCAACAACACCAGGCAATACCATGCTCATTGGCTATCAATAACAAAATTCAAACATCAGACTCTGGAAAGTATAGAACTCAACCCAAGCCTTCAAAATAGACAAAATGTGTACTGAATCTACAAAAATCAATTGAAAACCAAAGATCAGAACTCAATTACCTGTCCAAGCATTGCAGCCTCTGCCTCGATACCTCCAACACCCCAACCAGCAACCCCCAAACCATCAATCATTGTTGTGTGAGAATCAGTTCCAACCACGCTATCTGGATAGAGCAGACCACCAGTGTTGAAAACCACTCTTCCAAGATATTCCAAATTGACCTGAAATATTAAAACGTTCAATTATAAGATTTAATGCTATCATCACTTCTCCTTATTTTCATTTCATTTAATAACATTTTTCGACCAAAAGTAGTGATGAATTAATACAGTCCTGCTAGCAGCAACAGAAAACCTTCTCAAAAGTAAATTTTTTTAATCCAGAACCTTCTAGCTCACTTAAAATATTAGTACCTGATGCACAATACCAGATCCAGGAGGAACAACAAGCATATTCTGGAATGCATTAGACCCCCATTTTAGGAAAGCAAATCTTTCCTTGTTCCTTTGGAATTCAAGATCCATATTGGCCTGGACTGCATTTTCTGATTTTGCTACATCAACTTGAACTGAATGGTCAATTACAAGGTCTACAGGAACCTACACGACAGATGCTAATTCCAGTAAGAAATTTATGGAAAAACTAGATGACATAAATTTGGGTGGTCAAGGATATCTACAGTAACCTGCAACTGCACCAAAAAGAAATGATAACTTGAAAAGAGGATATCGTGACTACAGATTATATTCCCTATAAGTGGTCAAGAAAAATCTATGAATTATGATCACGATCAGGAGTAAAAAAGCAATAGGATTAAATGTCACAGTTCTTGATAGTAATTGAATATCAGCATGAAACATCTCATCATATTTCTCACATCTTGGCTATCAACATATGACGTAAGACCATTGGTCAAAGTAGTGAACCCCAATAATGTAGAGTACATTTTACCACCGACATAGCAACAAGTGTTAAAGAAGTAAATGCATACCAGGGGATTTATTTTATTGGAATCACTGCCAAGTTTGTTCATGGCATCACGCATACAGGCAAGATCAACAACCGCTGGTACCCCAGTAAAATCCTGTGATCGTGGAAATGTTAGGAGGGCACAATTTGAAAAATAAAGACAGAAAAGAACAAAATCATCCAGGAAAACCTCAGAGTCTATCAAACAGTACCTGCAGTAGGACACGAGCAGGTTTGAAAGGAATTTCAACTTGCTTTGGAGAGCTATTTTCCCAATCAATAATTTTCTCCACGTCTTCCTTTTTCAATTGGAAATTGTCACAGTTCCGAATTGCAGATTCAAGTAATATTTTGATGGAGTAAGGCAACTTATCTGTTGGGCATAAACGTAAAATAAAAAGGAGTATTCACAAGAAGCAAAACAAGAAACGATAATGCTTTGTCGAAAACTATTAAAACAATCCTTCTGCAGTAGTCAGTTTGAAAAAGTTACCAATTCTCGGATCATTCAGAGATGGTAGACTGTAATACTTTCCAAATTCTCCACCGCCAGGCTTTGGAAGACTCGTTAAATTTTCCTTGAAAGGATTTTGGGCAGCTGAAACCATAACAATGCTTGATCAGAATAAGGGAGATATACATAAAATAAAAAGAACTAAGAACAACATTAAGTCTTGAACTCGCGGCATCAAATTTCGTCCTCACAGCATATCTGGTCCTGATAAACTAGATAAACTAACAGTAAACCAAGCAAAGAAAAAGAAAAAGAAAAAGAAAGAAACAGGCCTATTAGACTACTTCCATCCTATTACCTTTAATCGCTCAGCAAAGCGAATAAACCATATTATCTAGCATACATCCGTTAAGACAACAGAAAATATTCCATTCAATAAACATCGTAACCGAACAATCACATCAAAGACAGATCGTTCCGCACAAACAAGAAATGGAAAAAACAAATAATCAAGCTAACTTTTCTTGGCCATACCCATGGAGGAGAATTTACGATGAAAACGTTCAATCACAGGAGCAGCGGCTCTGATCTGAGCACGAAGACTGAGAGGAGAACGCCAGTCGACACCGTGGCTCCAGCGAGAAACCGATCGAAAGGCAGAGGAACCACTGAGAGAACTATAAGTGGTGGCGAACGAGAGTGAGGACGGCTTCGGAGAAGAACCGGGAAAGGCTCTGGAGCAAAAGGAAGGTGATAATAACCTTGCTCTTGAAGCTCTGAGCAGCGCAGATGCTGAGGCCGAAGCCATTATATACGAATGGCTATCAGGATGACGACAATAAGAGAATTATGGGATAAGGATTGGGAGTTGAGCCTGGAAATGGAAGCCGTTATGGGAAGAACCAGTGAGAAAGGAACGTAGCGGTCGTCGTTCTCAGCGATAGGAAGAATGCAGGTGGAGGGCGTGTGGAGAAGGGATAAACACTTAGGGCTGCGTGCCACTTTTGTTCTTGGAACTGATCTGGCGGGTAAAGTTAATTAAGAGCCTCCAAGAGGGACAAGAGAATTACTCGTCTACAGTGAGGTGCACCGTTCACCATCACCACTGGTCCAATCTCAAAACAGCCTTTCGTTTTGATGACGGTATCTTTAGGGCGTTGATTGTTTAATATTTAATTTCATTTTAATTGAATCTATACACTTCAAAAATTATTTAAATTGATTAGATAATTTTCATTATTTTTGTTACAATGAATTAAGATCAACCTTGAACTTTATTGAAACTATATTATACTAAATTTGAAATTTTATGACAAAAATTAAAATTGTGTTTTAACCTAATTAAATTTATAAAGTTTTTTTCCAGATTTTTTTTACCCAAATTTATCTGTTATATTAATTTTTGGTTAAAACTAACAAATTTTGTAAGAATAATGCTAAGTTTAGTGTCCAATTTAATATAAATTTACAATTTCTATAGCTTAACAAAAACTATAATTTTAATTTTTTTAAAATATTAAGTAAACATATAAAAATGCTTTAATTTACGGAGCTGTTCTGTCTTATAAGTTTGTGCTATGATTGTGGCATTTTGTTTATTTATTTATTATTGTTATTGTTGTTGTTTTTTTCCTATGATGAGGTGGCGGAGTTTGGGTGGAGGTACACCGTAAGAAAATGAATATGAGCACATGGAAAGGTTTCTTTTTTAATTTCCGTTATATTATTTAAGGGGCTGGGACAAATTGGGGCGGAGGGCTCGGTCAATTCGCAAGAAAAATTGGGTTATCCCGTGAGATTTGGGGAATTGTAAATATCTACTGGAGCCACGTATTATGCTATTACTCTTACCTTCTAAATATAACAGTACAGAGTTAAAATCTTAAAATATTTTTAAAAAAATTATCTGTATTTTATAATTTTATTAAAAATTCAAAGTGTTTTATTTTCGGTAAGTGGTATTCGTTAATTTGGAAACATTATTCTGTATTAACAATCATATGGAGGCCATGCGGGTCTCCGACAAAAAATCCCGCGAAACTTGTGGTGTTAATTAATTAATTAATTATTCATAGCGTTTGATTAGACTAATAATCGGCTTAGGGCTTTCAATCTGGGCTTCTCCTCACGCCACGTGGGCCTAGGGTGTGGGCCTCGATATTTTAGTATTTCCCCTCTTCAAATTACACAAAATTAAATATATTGCAAAATAATACCAAACCCATATTAAAGTTCAATTTAATAAAATACAAAATGAGACTTTATTTTATTCATATGGATGAAAATGCAAGATGAAATTATATATTTTTCACACGAAGAATTAAATTATGTACCTAAGAATATATGAGTATGAATTTATAATTTTTTATATTTTAATATATTAATTAATGTTTAATATCACTGTGATGTGATCTGTCTAATATGTTCATTCGTTTTAAAAGGTTACTTAATAAAACATACGCTTAAACCCAACATAGTTTAATAATTTATTAAATATTATATACGACAAAAATATGTAAATATTTATATTTTTAAAGCTCTTGAATATATAAAATACAATTTTAAAGAATTTTGAGAAATGTCAATTTATACTATTTAATTCTGCAGGTTCATCGTTAAATTACATATTTACTCTTAAGTTGTAGTTATTTAGCGTCTAAACCTTCTTAAATACCTTTCTAAATTTTAATTTTTGTATTTAATAACGCCCTAAATTAGTAATTTTGTTTATATCATATATAATTAAAATTGATGTCTATCAGAAGAAGTCTATAAAAAAAAAAATCAAATAAATACATAATAATAATAATAATTTTTAAATTTAAAGATTTATGGGATAATTATTAATCCAAGTTGAAAAGTGTGTAAGCATCCATTTACAGGGGCATTTTAGTAATTTAGGCACATGCAAGAAAACCAAATTTGAGAAAGGCCCTTAGAGAAGCAAAGACACGTGTCACGCTCACATGGTAACTAGGTCAGAAACGACAAAACTCCCCTAACTGGCCGGTCTTTCAAAAGCGCAAAAATAATATGATCCCTCTCTTTCTCCCTGTTCCCATTTTATTTTCCCTCCACCACTTTCCCGCCTCTCCTTCTCCCGCCCACTCCTCACTCCCCACTCATTAAAGCCCTAATCTCCCGTCTCCATTTTCCATCGTCCTCATCCCTCTTTTCCTTCCATCTCTGGAACATGAATCGAAGATCCA
Source organism: Cucurbita maxima (assembly GCF_002738345.1). Lineage (NCBI taxonomy): Eukaryota > Viridiplantae > Streptophyta > Magnoliopsida > Cucurbitales > Cucurbitaceae > Cucurbita > Cucurbita maxima. The sequence goes on from NW_019272052.1 coordinate 1,029,072, forward strand.
GAAGATCCGGGAACTCTCATTCCGAGACGTTTCATAAGTATCTAAAGCCCGGTGCGCTAGCACAAATCCGGAATTCGCGGATGATCGCCCGATTCAATCGGGTTAATTTGGTCTCTCAGATCTACTCCACTCGTCCCTCATCGCTATCGTCTTCTACTACGCCGATGGGCTCCGGTCTGCTTCAGGTGAACGTTGCTGATGCTTCTCCTTGCTTTGCTGGGAGGGTGTATGGTCCCCTCTGCTTGCAGAGAAAAAAACTTTTGGCTGCTAAGTCTTCTTTGTGGTTCCTCGCTTCTAGCCTGACCAATCTCACACCCGATTCTCCGCCTGATCCGGTTATTGGAGTCTTAGGGGGGTGAATTGTACAAGTGTTGATGAACGGAATGTTTTCAACTTGTGAATCGACCTTTTTCTTTGTGAAATTAATATCAATCTGGAATACATGATACCTTTTGTAGTAGTAGTTGATGACTTGTGTGCATCTTTTTTTTTTTTTCTTGATTTTAACCGACTTGAAATAATAAGATCTACCAGATTCTTGATCTATTAACGTTTACGACATCGAGTCGGTTTTTTTTTTCTGTTGTGCTTAATTTTGGTCATTATTGCCCTCTATCGAACTAATCTAATCTAACGCTCACTTGTGACCTTAAAGCTTGGGGTTTATGTTGAAGTTATGGCCAATCTACACAGTCAAGTCAATCCGAAGTCAACGCTCACTTGTGACCTTAAAGCTTGGGGTTTATGTTGAAGTTATGGCCAATCTACACAGTCAAGTCAATCCGAAGTCAAATGTGGTTCACGACTGATATAGTAAGCGTTGGAAGCGAACTCCTTCCAGCAATTTCACTAACAATGCGGGTCTGTTTTCTCTTGAATATTAGTTTGTTCCTTATATGCTTTATAACTATGAAATAGCCCTCAATGGTATGTGGATCATGGGTTTTTGGCAATTGAAGGATCTACGCCGTCGATTCTACATTAATGATGTTATAAATTGTCCGAAGATATTTATTCCATTTTGACCGAGTTCGTAGTCCGCAAAGTTTATCTTGAGATAAACAAATACCATATCTAAACGGTTTCTTTCTAACTTCAAATCTAATCAGAGTTTAATGCTCTTTAATGGCTGGCTTGTACTGATGTTTGCAATTATCAATGTGATGCAATTGACAATTGATCTTTTCATCAGATCATATATAGTAATTAAAGATTCCGATTGTGCTTCTGGCTTACAGAGTTATTGATTTTCTGTGGAAGGTCAAAAGGGTGTATCGTTCTTTGGATAGTGGCCTTCTTCATTGCCTATGTATGCCTCGGATGTTCAGTTTTTACAATTAGAATTAAATGAGATTCTGATATTATCTTTCCCGTTTCACTTGCCTTGCATTTATTTCCTTTTCTTAATGCTCCTTTGTTTATCAATGTTAGCTAGTTAAGCCCCCATTTGTTCTTGATGATAATCTTCATTGCATCTTCCTGCAGCATTCTCCTTTTATGGCAGTGTTAATTGCATCTTTCTGCTTTCATTGGATTGCTTATATTTTCATTTCTCAATGATCCTTTAACAATGTTAGCTGGTTAGGCCATGTTTTGTTTTAAAGACACCAAGAAGTTTCATCCCCCAATATCCTTGTCTGGCAGTAGCTAATCGTTAACTATGTTGATAATTCTTATCTTGCTTTAATTGTCATGCATATATTTCCATTTTTAGTTTTTTTGGTGCTTCTTTGTTTAACAATGTTAGCTTTTAGACCACGATCTGTTTTTAGGGACCCTTTCCATTGCATTTTCCAACAACATAAAGTTTCATCCCTCAATATCATTCTCTGAAATAGCAATTTTAACTATGTTGATCATTCCTGTCTTGCTTTAATTTCCAATTTCTTAACGCTCATTTGTTTAACACTGTCATTGTTTGCTAGTTAGGCCATAATATGTTCTTATTGACCATTTCCATTTCATCTTCTTCCAGCACTAAGTTTCATCCCTCAATATCTTCTTTTTACAGTAGCTAATTGTTATCTGTGTCGATAATTCCTCTCCTGCTTTAATTGCCATGCACATATTTCCAATTCTTATTGCTTCTTGGCTTAACAATGTTAGATACTCTGGCCATGATTCCTTATTAAGGATCAATTTTGTTGCATCTTCCTGCAACATAAAGTTTCATCCCTCAATATCATTTTGTGGCAGTAACTAATCAAGTATGTTGAGAACTCCTTTCCTGCTTTAATTGCCTTGCAATTCCCCATATCTCATGTTCCTATATTCAATAATGTTAGCCAGTTAGGCCGCTATTTGTTTTCAAGGATTATGATTATTGCATCTTCCTGCAACATGAAGTTTCCAGTTATACTTTTAGTACTTTAAATATGGGTTGGTGATAGGTTGATCAATCAATATTCTTAGTCAATATTCTTAGTATATTAAATGTGGGGTAGAGATTTGAACAATCTAGGCGCAAATGGTAGAGTTATATTCATGTTTTCATAAAATTTATTTAGCTCAATTGTGTATTTACGAGACGTATTTCAAATATTTGAAATTATGTACCTAGTTAGAACATGATGACGTCAAATTCAAATTTGTAGTTTAATGTCATATTTGACTATGGGGACTACAAAATTTCAAATCAATCTATTTCTAATTTTGTTCAAGAACACAAATTATCTCTATCAAAAAAGCATGTGCACCACAAATGACTAGAGTGTAAGATTTTCAATTCTCAAAAAAAATTTAATATGAATATTTGATTGAATTAAAAAAGTCATTGTTATATCTTCGCTTGGTTCATTCTCTGCGTTACCTTGAAAGTTGAAAAATCCATCAAGTTGAAAATCCATGTCGATTTGATAATTCATCCTAGAATAAATTGAGAATAATTTATGAACAATGTGGGATTTCATACGACATATTGGATCTACGCTTTTGAGGTGCAGACGAATTCACCAACAACTTGTCGTCCTTTAATAGATAAGATAATGCGAGAATATTCTCTCATTGACGTGGACAACACGACACCGTTGCGGGATGGTATAAACATTCAGTCCGAAGTCGAAGCCGAGCTCCAAATGGAAGAAACACTGCAAATGGGAACGGAGGTCAATGAATCAAATGGAAGTCAAAATCGCTCTATTTTGTAGCGTCTTTCGCAGTGCTTACGATCTTATTTACTGTCGGACGGCTCAGGGAGCGAAGGAGTGTTCGTAGTTCGTGTTATTTACGAGATGATGATCACAAGCCTCAGTACGCATTTAAAACGTGTCTTGGCTGACAATTCTTATTCTGCGTTCAAACACTTGAAGCTCAATATGAATAAAGGTAGAGATTGCCCGCTGTCTTATTTCAAATATGATATTGAGTTTAGCTGCTGAAACTGTGTTGTTATTAGTACCAAATGAAATGTTTACTGATGGAATGGTATGATAAGCAGCTATAATTCAAGTTTTTAATTGTATTTATCATTGTTTGTCTCGGAAAGTTGGTTTCAGGGCTTTTTAAGCTGAATATTTTCCATGGTGCAACATGATATAGGGGAATGGAAATCTGGAAGATTTTATGTTTATAGTTTTTGTTGAACAGCTAGCGATGGAGTTATCAGTGCTCGATGGTAATAACTCTTCATCAATGGCTATCATTTGTCTTCTCGTCTATCTTCAACCACCATTTTTGTAAAAGATTTTGCAATGGGGGTTCTCATGATAAGGTGTTTTAGTTAAGGGAGATGAAGTTGTTTATATCCTGTCGTTGTTGTCTTTAAGGAATCAAGTTCATATGGTAAGATGTTTTAGTTAAACCTCGTTTCTCTTGACAACTTGTTTTGTGATAGGTTCCATAGCCCTGCTTGCAGATCTATGTTAATTATCATTTGAGCTCTTTTGACCATGGAAATCAACGACTGTACAGTACGAGTATTTAGGACTATGGTTTTACGTCTTAACTGCTGGTGGATCAAATCATACTTTAGTCGTTCATCTTTGATAAATATTGATATAAATTTCGTCGCACTGTTGACTGATATGAAAAGACAGAGACAATTGTTGTGAATGATTTCACAAATCAGATTATATGGTATGATTTGGGGTAGAAGGCTTTGTTGAGAGGGAGTCCCACATCGATTAATTTAGGGAATGATTATGGATTTACAAATAAGGAATACATCTCCATTGGTATGAGGTCTTTTGAAAAAGCCTAATGCAAAGCCATGAGAGCTTATGCTCAAAGTGGATAATATCGTACCATTGTGGAGATCCGTGATTCCTAATAAGCTTCCCCTATAAAGTACTACAAGAATAATCATGTTGCAGGAAATGCTAGCATCTCGTTTTATGCTAGGAATTAGCAGATTGTTTTCGGGTTCATTCCCACAAGTAAAATTTCTCCATTTTGATGTTGCACGTTATATTTTTGTTATCTAAACTTCTCTGTGCTGAGGAAGTTATTATTCAACTTTGTGCAGATCTTTTGTATTTTAAGATTAAGTTGGCGGCCTTGTCTTTGTCCCATTCTTGTGAGCCTTTCACTCCCTTATTCCTTATCAAACTCCATGTTTGGATTGGCTTCTTTTTGACAGTGTTCTTAAATTGTTTAGCATAGCTTATAGTGCATTGGAGCTTAACTACTATTTATGGAGTTCAAGTCTGCACCACTTCCAGGTAAACGATCAGCCTCCTGTTTTCGATGATTAAGTTTCTGAGCAATCATGTGGTGTACGAGATTTAGATTTTAAATCAATTGCTAATTTAATCACATCCACTATCTATAAACATGCATTGACAGGATGGCTACTGCCCTACACATTATTACCAATCCTTCTCTAAGGTTGATATTGACAAGGTCAGCATCAAACCAATTAAACAAAGACTCATTCATCCAGGTAAACATTACTATTTTAATTAATCTAGCTTCTGATTATTTTTATTTATATATGATGCAAGTTTTTTGGTCCATAATATTTTAAACTTGCGACATTATATTTTAAAAGTCGGTGGACAAAATTGCAATATAGATGGATAAAAAAAAAACTATAAGACTAAAGATTGAAGGTATCGGTTCAAAGAGGGGATTGAATCATTCATTCATCAGATACATCTTCTTCCATGATCCATTTCATGTCAACTCTAATTAGTTAGAAAAAAAAAAAGGTTATCGCTAGTAGATATTGTCTTCTTTGGGCTTTCCCTTTCGGACTTTCCCTCAAAGTTTTTAAACTGCATCTGTTAGGGAAAAGTTTCCACACCTTTATAAGAAATGTTTCATTCCCCTCTTCCATCGATGTGGGATCTCACAGTCTACTCCTCTTGAGGGTCCAGTGTCCTTGCTGACGCATCGCTCGGTATCTAGCTCTGATACCATTTGTAACAGTCAAAATCTACTACTAACCGATATTGTCCTCAGATCAAAAGAAGAAATCTAAAGATAGAATTTGAGGCAAGGTTGGATCCATGAATTTGGTTTCTAGTAGTCAAGCTTTCAAAACTCATCAAGTATTCAAAGGCCAAAAACATATTAAAACACTTAATCTGTTTCCCTACATTAATAAATATTTCCCAGTTGTAATTTGCCTATCGTTCTGAAAACATATATATTGAAGAAGTGTATAGGTATCATGGTAGGTAAGGCACCCCGTCCCACTCCCACATGAAGCCTTCTGACACATTATTCCCAAGTCTTAGGATATAAAAGACGTAGGAAACATATGATTATAAAGAGAGTGTGAGATGGAAAGGCATATGGGTGGTGAGAATTAGAAGAAGGGATGTAGAAAGGAAGGCACATGGCTGTCGGCAAGAATTGAAATGGCCTTTGCCTTTGTGTTGGGGGCCTACGCTCGTGCGTTGTGTGGCCCTGTTGTTGTTCCCTAATCCATATATGTCCTAAAAAATCACTTCCTCTGATTCAAATAGTGCAGTTATAAGGCATGTAGTTAAAATAAAGAAGGTATGAAATAAAAATCTTTTCCAATCATGAGCCAAATGGGTCCAAATTTGTTTGATTCAATAAATTCACTCTGTATTCGTGTTTCAAGAAGCATACCCTACAGAAGGACTGTTAATTAAGTTGTCGATTGACAAAAACTAGTGGCTATCATTGAAAGTTAATCTAATAAATCCACAAGAACCAGATATTTGCGTGGTAAAGCAACTAAGAAGAAATGGTGGGAGAAGCCATCATTCTTCTTAATCCTGATTGGATATCATTTACAAAACAACTTGGCTGCATATGAAAATTCAGATCTTACCAAACAGTAAAACAAAAATGATTGAAAAAGTTACCAAGAATCTTGTCTCTGTTGTTATGTTATCAACACTTATTACAAACTGACAAAATCTCCAAGATCCAAGCCAGGAGTAAGAGACGAAGAAAAAGTGTAAAGGCAGAGGCTTAGAAATAGGTAACTTAATCTGGGTTGGTGCCTGAGAAAGGGTAGGTGGGTGTGCAGAGAAGGCGTAAGAAATGAGAGTGGGTGCTGGAAAATGGCAGCCTTGGGTTGCTGGTCAAGTTTTCTAAAGTGAAACCAAAACTGCCATTGCAAGATAGGCATCTTTCTTTCCGCTATGCTACACCACACCACACTCTTCTTCTCTTCCAAACAGCCATTGGTTTCTCCTAAACTTGCGAACCAATTTTGCAGGATTCTTAATTCCCTCCTTTGCTTCAGATTATGGAGTTGTATGGGAGGTTTCTTAGTAACATGATTTAATCATCTTCTACGTCTGGTAACAACACACGTCTACTGCTAGTAGATATTATCCTCTTTGTATTTTTCCTTTCGGACTTTCCCTCAAGTTTTTAAAACACGTTTATTAGAGAGAGGTTTCTACACTTTTATAATAAATGTTTCGTTCCCCTCTCCAACTGATGTGGGTTCTCACCATCTACCCCTCTCGAGACCCAGCGTCTTCATTGACACTCATTTCCCTCTACAATCAATGTGGGATCTTACAATAACGTATTAAAGTTTCATAAAACACGACCTTAAGTTTGAAAACCAAACACATTATCTAATCAAATTATATGAAGATATGTATGAGCTTAAGTCATCGTATGAAATTGTATTATTTTACATTTTACTTTTAGTATGACGAGTTTGTTTTAAGCTTATCACATTTTACTTTTGTGCTATTTAGCCTAATTTTGTTAGATTTGAATCTATCCTAAAAAATTAAACAATTCAAATGCACCCAAATATATTTGTTTTACATTTTTTTAAAAAAAAAAAAGTCGGTGACAACGATAAAACAAGGTTTATTAAATAATAATAAGACAAATTAGAAATTAATTAATAAAAATGGAATAACCATAATTGAATAATTATAGCAAAATTTCTCGATTATGCAAAACCGACCAACAAAAGCTCAACATCCAAAAGAATCAATGCAAAATACGAAAAGAATTGTTTAATATCCATTTTTTCTAATAATAAGATATAAACATAAACTAATTTGATTAATTGATGATTGTGGGAAATCCAACAATATTTATCCATTAAAAATATATACAAAGAGAAAAAAAAGAAAATAATAATAATAATAATAATAATTTTGGGTATAAAATTCTGAAACAGAGAGAATTATAAATTATTTAAAAAATGGGTTCGTGAAAGCCAGAATATGGCCCATGTATAATTCCTACAAATAATGACACGTGTCAGCTTGCTCATAAGATGGGAGAGATCTCTAGCTGAAACTTTGGCAGAATCCACGTGACCGAGGGGAGACATGTCACGTGATTCCTTGTACTTGAATGGTCCATTGTAACTTTTTTTTTTTATTTCCACCCAATTATCATCTGCCACGTTTCTTTTCTTTAACCCTTTGCCACGTGCATTTTCTTAATTTTTAATGTTTAATGGCTAACTATAGATATCGATTTTCTTGCATTTATTGAACTCCAAAAAGAAATATTGTATTCAATAAATTCATATGTCGAACAAAAATGGCACTAAACTATTTACTATGAGCAGGTTTATCTTTTTAGAACTCTTTTTACATTTTTCGATCTTTTCCACCTATTTATACAAAATTTAATAAGATTTATCCTTAGAATTTTATTTTTAGAAATTTAATAATTTATTAGATATAAAATTAAAAATTTATTCCGAGTTTTTACATGCATTCACAATTTATTATTATTATTCTTTTGTTGGTAAAAGGATTTTTCTATCTATTTTGTTGGCCAAGCTTCTAGTTTTTACCTTTTGTTTGGTTGTCCCCACACATCTTTATAGTTCTATAATTTGATTATTTATTTGAAATATGAAACTCTAATGTTTAGCATTTTGAATCTTATTATATGCCACCCAAGTTTGGTCTAAAGTATCTCTCATTGTTACCTTAAAAAACACCCTAATTTATATCTAATTTGAGAGAATTTGATTTTTATTTAATTTTTAATTTTTAATTATAAGATCAAATAATCTAATTTAAGCTTCAAACAATACACTATTTTTTAACCTAACAATTTCTTTTAATGGTGAGGTACATGAATTTCCTCCAATCAACTCTTGTTTCATTTTAAGAACCCCTTGTTTCATTTTAAGAACCCTTTTAAGAACCCTTTCAAGACGGTAAATCTAATAATTTTAAAATATAGTTTTTAAAAATTGACTTTTTTTTTTTTTTTTTCATACAAATAATTTACAAAAACAAAGGTAACAAAATATGCTTGGAATTCAAAATCTAAATTCAACACTTGTGTGCCGATATTGTCCTCACTCACGTGAATTCTAGAAAAATTCTTAGGAGATCATCTAACATAGAAGTGCTCTAAGCAAAACATACTTAACTTTGGAATTCCTATTATTGAGCCACTGAAAAAGACATGTATTTTGTTGGTATAAAATAATGACTTTTGATTTTATAGTAACATAACTTATATAATAAATTAAATATTACCCGAGTTTTTCAATTCTAAACGGAGTAATACCCGCGCCACATAAATGGAGACAAAATTTGGGAATGAATTTGTTAGGTAAATTTGAGATATATGTTGTGTACTCGCAAACATTCATACTAACAATTGCATCTTTCTTTCATCTTTTGAGATTAGATTCTTTACATTCCAAAGTTGAATAAATAATAATAATAAAAGAAAAAGATGCATGTAATTTGAAAGAACATGGTACCACATGATCTCCATGGCGCCATGATTGATGGGAACTGAGCCCCCTGCAGAACCTTTTTTTTTTTTTTTTTTTTTTTTTTTTTTTTTTTTTTTTTT
>NW_019272052.1:1038321-1047900 GCF_002738345.1 Cucurbita maxima
TTTTTTTTTTTTTTTTTTTTTTTTTTTTTTTTTTTTTTTTTTTTTTTTTTTTTTTTTTTTTTTTTTTTTTTTTTTTAATGTAAGAAATAATTTTCAAATTTTGAAGAGCTGAAAAAGGGTATTTATGTCACTTTTCCAAACAGTTCGGTGGTTTGGTATTAAGTAAGAGGTTAGTTGATGCGTCTTCCCCCCCTTCCTTCTCTGCCTTAGCTTGCAGGGAAGTTCTACTGAGAGGAAGAGAGAGAGTTGAAGAACATAGAAACAATCTTTTCTTTTCTTTTCTTTTCTGAATCCTGTGATTCAAATCTTGTTCTATTGCTAATTCCCCAGTTCCTCAAATTCTTGCAACTGGGTCTGTTTATTCAATGCTTATGGTGTTTTGTTGCTAGAAGTTGTTAGGGGCAGCATAAACACCATCTGGGCAGAAGATGTCCTGGAAAATTAAGCCCGAACAATCTTCACGAAGCGTCGCTTCGCAGAGATGGGTGGTTCTTCTTTGCTTGGGCAGCTTCTGTTTGGGGTTGATCTTCACCAACAGGTTCGTATCAAACCTTTTTTTCAAATTTTCTGTAAATTTCTGCTGAGGAATGTTGAAAATTTGATGGGGTTTTGTTCTTAGCTGAGTTCTTATCGCAGCAGTGGATTTTGATCGATGAATGAAATGTTTTTCTTGGATTCGGAGGTTTTTGGTTCTAATTTGGCTGTTCTGTTTCTGGGTCTGTGTTTATTGGGGAAACATTGCCCATTTTCCGTTTATTAAATGCAGCCGACAGTATTTATGATATTGCGTTTGTGTATATTCGTTGGTCGCTTTCAAACATTTGATCAAAGGCATCTATTCTGAAAAATTCATTACCAGCAGTTATGGCCTTGAGAGAAATCTTTTGTCCTTCTTCTTCTTATTGGGTCTCGTGTTTGAAAAACTGTTTCCTTCCACCATTTCTTCAATGAATCAAGATCTGCCATTCATTTCCCAACTTTAATCCCGAAAACTTGTACTGTTTTTGGATTTATGGGTTTGGTTTCATTGTAATCATGAGTATTCTCATAGCACCCACAGTCAATTATAGGACAAAAAGAGGTCTGTTTCGAGAAGCTTAAGATTCAGCTCTGTCGGATTTTTTTTTTATAAAGAAACAGATTCTGATATGGATGTTCTTAAAAGTCAAAAGAACTGAAAATCCCTTTGAAATTGCTTGCAGGATGTGGACTGTTCCAGAACCTAAAGGGATCACTAGAACAGCGGCCTTTGAAGCCGAAAAGTTAAAGTTAGTTTCAGAAGGATGTGATCCAAAATTGGTAAGCATATTCAACGCTGTTTTCATAACTTGTGTGTCCATTGCTGCTTTTTTTGATCTGTTTGTGTGTTCTAGTTGGATGAGAAGGAAGTTAAGCGTGTGTCAAAGGACATTTTTGGAGAAGTCTTTAAGACTCACAATGCTATACAGTGAGTGAAAGCCAAAAGTTATGAACATATTATGAAGAATCCAAACTGCAAATTTACCTTAATGTTGTTCTCTACAGAACATTAGATAAGACCATTTCAAATTTGGAGATGGAATTGGCTGCTGCCAAAGCAGCTCAGGAGTCAATACAGAACGGTTCCCCGTCGTCGGATGATCTAAAGAATACTCAGTCATCTGGGAAGAGAAGATACTTAATGGTTGTAGGGATCAATACTGCTTTTAGTAGCAGGAAACGACGAGATTCGGTTCGTGCGACATGGATGCCTCAAGGTTAAGTAGCTCGTGGTGATGATTCTTTTTCTGAAACAAACCATGTTTGTATGTTCATTTGTTCTTACTTGAAAATTGAAAAACAGGTGAAAAGAGAAAGAAACTAGAGGAGGAGAAGGGGATTATAATTCGCTTTGTCATTGGCCATAGGTATGTATGTGATCTTCTTTCATTTGGTGATAACTGTTAGCAACAAGATTTTGAATGAGCTTTTTCTTGATGATCAGTGCCACATCTGGAGGTATTCTTGACAGAGCTATTGAAGCAGAGGACAAGAAGCATGGAGATTTCCTTAGACTGGTAACGATAAGCATTCTTAAAAACCTTCCATTTCTCATATCTGAAAATCTTGAACTGTAACATGTTATCTACTCAGGACCATGTTGAAGGCTACCTTGAATTGTCTGCCAAGACAAAGATTTACTTTGCTACAGCAGTTGCCTTGTGGGATGCGGATTTCTATGTCAAAGTTGACGACGATGTTCATGTAAATATAGGTAAGCACGATCAATCCACATTGATTGGAGAGGGGAACGAGTGCAGCGAGAACGCTGACCCCAAAGGGAGTGGATTGTGAGATCCCATATCAATTGAAGAGGGGAATAAAGCATTCTTTATAAAGGTGTGGAAACCGCTCCCTAACAGACATGTTTTAAAGACCTTGAGGGGAAGCCTGAAAGAGAAAGCCCAAAGGTGGTGTGCCAGCATGGATGCTGAGTCTCAAAGGGGGTGAATTGTGAGATCCTACATCGATGGAGGAGGGGAACAAAACATTCTTTATAAGAGTGTGGAAACCTTTCTCTAACAAACACGTTACATTTGTTAGCGGTGGGCTTGGGCTGTTATATTTTTTATAACACGAATAGGAATTGATAAACACGAGTCATACACGGGTTGTTATTATGATGCATTAAACTTGTGTCCTTCACTTTGGTCGCAGCCACACTAGGAGAAACTCTAGTCAGACATCGATCAAAACCACGGGTTTACATTGGTTGCATGAAATCTGGTCCTGTCCTGTCACAAAAGTAAGGTTGCCTTACCATCATCACTGTCCTGTCACAAAATTAAGGTTGTGTTAACCACCAAACTACACATTGCAGGGGAGTTCGATACCATGAACCCGAACACTGGAAGTTTGGAGAGTCGGGTAACAAGTATTTCCGGCATGCAACAGGCCAATTGTATGCCATTTCAAAGGATTTAGCAACCTACATATTCATAAACCAGTAAGCTTCTATCTATTATACCTCACACATTTGCATTGCCAAATTGTACATGAACATGATGGGAATGTTGGCTATAACTGTGGGAATTCTCAGGCATGTTCTTCACAAGTATGCCAATGAAGATGTTTCCTTAGGATCTTGGTTTATTGGACTTGACGTCGAGCACATCGACGATCGGAGACTTTGTTGTGGAACACCCCCGGGTAATTTCTTTTTTTTTCTTTTTCTGAATATTTTCTTCTGTCTATTAGGAACACGACCCTCCACTGTAGTATGATATTGTTAGCTCTCATGACTTTGCTTATGTTCAGCTCTGAAAAGTTTGTTGAATGCAGATTGTGAATGGAAGGCACAAGCAGGCAACATCTGCGTCGCTTCGTTCGACTGGAGCTGCAGCGGGATATGCAGGTCGGCGGAGAGGATTAAGGAAGTCCACCGTCGATGTGGAGAAGGTGAGAATACATTGTGGAGCGCCACCTTCTAAAACAGAGTGCTTGCTTCATCTCCTTCCGATCTCAGGAAGGTTTACGAGCTTGCAAGTTCGGTTTTTGTACCGTATAGGATTTGTATTGTATTATTATCATAGTACAGAGAGAGAGAGAGAGAGAGGAACCAAAACAACAAAAAGAAGTAAGAACAGAGAGTATAGCCGAAGTAGGCAGCTGAAAGAGGAAGAGAAGGGCTTAAACACCACCATTCTTTGTGGCTTTTAGATGACACTAAGAATTGTATGGTATTCAAAGCTCATAATAAATACAATACCAACTAGACGGAAGGTTTTCCAAAGTTTTCTCCTCTCTCATTTCAACCTATAAATTACCCGAACTAAACTTAAAGCTAAGCAGCATACGCAAAGTCAACATTCGATCGACTTGATTCTATCCCAGATCGAAGGATTAGGAAATTGGGTACTCGACAAAAGGTCAAAAAGAGTTTCCACCTCAACCAAAACAGAATAAGGTGAAAGATCAGTAGCGAACTACTCAATCGACTAAGACCATTGTAGGTGGCTTGAGAATGACGCTGGGTCCCTTTTCACGACAACAGATCAGAGATATTCCTCAAGTCATATATCTTTTGCACTTCCACTACGGTTAAGCAATTCTTAAGATAACTGGTAAGTAATTATTTTTCAAAGTAATGTGTTTGAATAAATATGATGATTACCATTAATAATGATGCTAGAAGCAATACAAAAGAGATGTACGGATAGACAATGTTTAGTGCAAGTAATTACCCAAAGAATAATGACCATAGCTGTCTACATATTCATTTCATAGATTTTTCTTTCATTATTACTAATAATAAAAAATATATATATATCATAATTAGAAGCACAATCTTAAAGCATTTTCTAAATTATTTAAGAAACGAAAAAAAAAAATGTTGATATCTAAACTAACATTTTCCATAATGGTCAATAATTAACTCATAATCTATTATTATCAAATTTCCTAATTTCCTATTTCTTCTTAGATTTAAACCTATGTTTTTATAAAGCTAACAAATTGTAATGGAAGATATAAATTAATAAAGGAAGTGTAAAGTTTTAACAATTAATACTATATCTTATATTACTCTTACAAGTATTAATTGATATATTATTCGTCACTGGAGTGTAACAAAGGCAAAGCCAATATACGAGTTAAGAAACAACGTACCTTAAGAGTATATGGACATGCAATAATGGAAGCCGTTGACACGTGATATTGGCACGGCTCAATCAAAAAGCAAAACCCAGCCATTTTTTTGGGGTTGCCTTCTTATTGAACCGCACCAATATCCCGTTTGAATCAAAACCCTACAAATACCAATCCATAAACAAGTTTCTAAAAGGTATACGCCACAGAATCTATAAATATCAATATGAGCATATTATAACTTAACTGAGAATACGGTAAGAATCTCTAATGGATTCCCAAAAGAAGTAGAGAGAGAAGGAGAGGAAGAAAAAGGCAAAAGGGAGATTTAGGGAGGAAGAAGAAGAGGGTTTAGAATATAAAGGGGTTAAGGAAAATTGAATAAAAGGGAAAGAGGGAATGGAGAAAGAAGCATTAAAGGAGTATAACAACCAAGTTGCAGAGGAGGTTGGCTAAATTTAAGTCCACAAGAAACAACGATCCTATATAAAAAAAAAGAAAAAGAGAAGGAAAACCTCTCACGGATTCATATCTGCAACTTTTAATGCTGCATTTAAGGTGATGGGTAGGGAGAAAGAGGAGAGAGAATTTAGGGTTTTGTTTTTGGTGGGGAGGAGAGAGAATTTAGGGTTTCGTTTGGTGGGGAGAATGAATTTAGGGTTAGGTCTAGAGTTTCGGATTTAGGGTTTCGAGTTTTCTACTGCCACTGTGATGAGGAAATTGACAGGTTCAGTTGTTGTGATTTAATTTCAAACATTTTGTGACGCTGCCTCCATATTGTTCAACTGTTCTTCCATTTAATGCTTTGTCTCAGACAACATTTCAAAAATATATGACAAAATGTAAAGCTTCCGTCACCCACTCCAAGCCATTTATGTCTTTTGTGTTTTCATGAGTGACAAGATTAGAGCGTTTGTTAAGATGATATGAGTTCACAAAATAAGTAAACAGCTTACCAACTTCAATTTTGTACTAACTTGTCACGAATATTTCATTTGGATTTATGAATAAGATAGAAATCTCAAGATACTCACTCACATATATAATGGATTAATAATGGAGATTTTCTAAATTATGCAACAACCGGGGCAATTTAGGAGGCGCTGCCTGAGGCACCTCCGAATATGTTTTGGGCCTTTCCTAAGTAACTTAAGTGCCTCGTAGGAGTTGAAACAGAAATTCCCGAAAACTCTGAAGTGGGTCCGAGACACTCCAAAAGAAGCTCAATTTGGAGATAGGAGGACATCCACGAAAGAAAATACGAAAAAAAATAAAGGAACTCATATGAATATAAGATATGTTTTTATAAATCAAGGAAAGATAGCTTAGATAGGCTTTAAATATAGACAAAATAACCCATATGAATATTGTTCAACTTTGGGCCCACGAGATGTAATAAATTTATTGGGTCAAGCCCATTAAGCAATACAATGAGGCCCAACCATTATTGGGCCATCTTTTCAATTGCATCTAATCCATTTATAAAATATTTGTATTACAAACATATAAAATAATATTGGCCACAATTATGTTAATGTTTGAGGATATGTTGAGGCAATAAAAGAGGAAGAAAAAGGTAAGAAAGAGAGAATGTTTACGTTGAAAATGAGCTCGAGCTAAGGAGACACACAAGGTTGGTGCATGAGTAAACAATGGCTTGAAATGGGGTGGCATGACCAACACTTAACCAATTCTACATGCAATCTTTGTTTATCCTTTAGAAATGACATTTTAAACCTATGGACAAACCATTACGACAATACAAATATAACAACCCTACGTCAATTGATACGTAAAAACTTCTATTGACATGACTAAGTTAAGATAAAAATGTGATTTTGATATCACATATAGAAACAATGGATACCCACAATAGTATAATATCGTCTACTTTGAACATAAGCTCTCATAGCGTATATATCAATTAAGATAATGTCACTTACTTATATATCAACGATATTTCTTGTCTGCTTTGACTCGTCATATATTGCCGTCAACCTCATGATTTTAAAAACACCTCTTAATAGTATAAAATTAAATCCAACTAGGTTCCAAGGTTTCATTAAATGAGATTATTCTCCAAAAAAGTGAAATGCATGGATGCCCATTGACCATTAACACTCCTCCAAAATAGTTCTTATCCTTTTCTCCAATTTGGATTTTATTTTTTTATTGTCTTGGCCTTTTGTGAGTGGGGGTGGCGACCCAAAATTAATACACCAATTTACACTCAATAATTAATTATTACTCCTTATTTTCATATTTAATCTTGAATCTTGATTTATAAATATTATTTAAAAGATGATATTTGTATGTGAGTTCATGTAATTGTGGTTTAATTCGTAAATTGATAACTTTAAAGCTAAACTACAGCATGCATTACAAAGTAGAGTTATTTTTTTGGTCATTATTTTGTTGATATGTATAACTAGCTAATGCACACAAACACCTTCAGACCAGCACATTTGTAAAACCCATCTGAAAAAGATTGAACACAAACTAACCCAATGAAACCAACAGAGATTTTTGCCTTGTTGAAGGAGTAATACGCCGATTTCAATGGAAGCTCCCATCCATCCCCTAGCAAATGCTGGGCATGTTGTTCCAACAAGACGACCCAAGGCTCCATTCGAGCACCCGCGACGATGAAACGTCTTCTTCTCCGTTGCCATTCAATTTGCGCGAGGACGGCCCGTTGTGCAGGTTGATGCCGAGGTCGTCGTCGCTGCTGCCAGGGTACCACTCTGGCACCGGCATTCCCGATTGGAAGTTGTTGAGTAGGCTCATTAAGTCATCGTCGTCCATTGAGTTCATCTCCTCTAATGGTTCCATTCTTGGTTTCTTTCCTGTATTTGCTTCAAAAGGTTACTCAAACCGTACAAGGGGTTGTCTTTATATTCAATAAAGATTATGTGGAATAATTAAAAATTTAACTTTTCCCCTCCCATTTTGATCATCGTTTAAAATTCCCACATTTAAGCTCAATATGTTAAAAATTAGTAATATTGTGTGAATTATTAATTGATTAAAATTTAGTTGATCCAAAGGTTTAGAAGGTAAAATTTTGCACAAGGATTGAGAAACTCACGAGATGATGAATACGAGGAGCTGAACTCATCGGAATAATTTTCAGCGGCGGCGGCGGCCTCCTCTCCGCCACTGCTTCCTAAAACTGATTCTGCATGTAAATTAGCATCATCTTCCTCTGTAGATCCTTGTTCTGTCCTCTGTTTCAACTCCCCGGCGGAGGAGGTTTCTTCTTTCGACTGCTTCTCATTACGAGACCGCGCTTCGGCCTCCTGCAGTACAACGTCAAGCAATCCACTGTTTGTTCCCACCATGATCCCATCGCCGCCGCTTGTCCCGGAGGAGGCCGGAGTGGTGGAGAGCGGCGGCGTTTGGATTGAAGGAAGCTCTGTTTCCAACCCCGGAATCAGGTGATGGTACGGAGCTCCAAGAATCATCGAATTCAGACCCGAATTAGAATTACACACATAATAATCTCCATAATTCAACTGGAAGGAGGCCTGCGGTGGGGTCGAGAGGGATTGATTCATCTGTTGCCCAATTTGTGAAAATGGAGAAACAGGGGAAAGAGGCAGAGCAAATCTACCACCGTTGTTATTTTCGGGAAAAAAATTGAATTGGCTGGTGGGTGCCGCATAAAGCGACGACCCATCGCTGAAATTCTTCTGGGAATTGTCGATTGATGAAGAGAAGTTGAAGATCGAAACAGAATTTGGGTGGTTGTTGTTGAAATCGGGTTTATGTCGAATGGCAGAGAAGTTGGTGGCAACCGCGGCGGCAGAGGAAGAGTGGTGCTGTTGTTGTTGTTGGTGGTGGTGGTGTTGATGTTGCTGGAGATGAAACGCCATCGCTTCCTGCTGAATTTCAAGAGGGTAAAGCGGCAAACCGGCCCTTTGGCGACGCTTCATTCGGGTGTTCCAGTAATTCTTAATTTCGTTGTCGGTTCTTCCAGGTAACTGCAACACAAAAACTGGGTGTCAGAGACGAAGATTTCAGTCGAGAATTAATCGCGGAATTGAGAGTCAAAGGTAGAAGACAAAATCAAACTCCAAATCAATTAAAAGTTGACGACACAGAGAATCACAAACCAATAAAACAATGATATATATTTTTAAAAATTTGAAAAGAGACAGGATTAGAGGTCACAATCAGCGAAATAATGCACAAAACCAGAAAAGGCAAAATTGGTCAAACAGAGACGTAAAGAACAGAGGATGAACAATTAAGAAAGAAAAAGAAGAAGAACACACCTGAGCAGCCATGCGAGCCCATTTATTGCCAAGCTTAGCATGAAGTTCAATGATGACCCTTTCTTCCTCCTGAGAAAAAGAACCCTTTTTGAGATTAGGCCTCAAATGGTTAGCCCAACGGAGCCGACAACTCTTCCCACACCGAGCCAATCCCGTATGTTTCTGAACCGCGTTCCAATTCCCTTCACCGTGTTTCTTCACATATTCAATCAAGATCCCATCTTCCGCCGCCGTCCACGGTCCTTTCTTCAACGCCCTCCCTCCGCCGTCGCAGCCGCCGTCGCCACTTGCAAGATGATGATGCTCCCCTTCGCTTCTCCCTTTCTCCCCTTTGCTCTCAACCATTTTCCCCTCAAATTTCTTCTTTTTTTTTCTCTTTTTCTTTTTCTTTTTCCTTTTCTTTTTCCTTCTTCAACCAGCCCACAAAATTCCTTCGTGGACCGTGATTGGAAATGCTGGTTATTATTAGATTTCCAAGAAGAGATTTTAATTAATCCCCACCACCCATAAAAAAAAACCCCGTCTTTGCAAGCTCTAATTCCCTCGACGGAATTTTGAACCCTTTTATTTTGGGTTTGTATTTGTATTTGTATTTCTATTTGTATTGTATTGTACGTAGAGACAAAGAGTGGCACCAAACAGGAAGAAGAACACGAAGAAGAAGAACAAAAAAAAAAAAAAGAAAAAAAAAAAAGAG
>NW_019272052.1:1048622-1082641 GCF_002738345.1 Cucurbita maxima
GAAAAAAAAAAAAGAGTAATTTTGATTAAGAGAAAGAAAGGAGAAGAGAAAGAGAGTGAGAAAGGAAGAGAAATGAAGAGTGGCTTTATTTAGAGGTAGGAGCTGCCATTTCGCTCCGGATTGCATGCTAAATGCTACGTCCGTCCACGCGTTTTCCCTTTCCATTTTTGCCCTTCTCCCTTCCCTTTTATTTATCCTTCTCATTGGCCTTCTCGGTATTTCACTCAAAAATAAATAAATAAATAAATAAAAGTTTTTACATAAAATCACAACCGTAATTCGGATAACATATTCACTGTAAAAACCCTAAATATTGTGAGAGTATTACCGTTGGTTTTAACCATTTGATGCTATATAATATAATATAATTGTGTAATAATACCCATTTTAGAATATTAGAGTTGTTCTAATTTGTTAAAATAGTTTTATTTATATTTATCCACCTAAATTAACTCTTTATTTTTTATTTCTACGTGACAAATACATGTTTTTTTTTTTAAATATAAATTTTTTATTGGGAATAGCGAGTGCGAGACTGATTGACACTTTGAAGGTCAGTAGATACAAAGTCAAAAAAGTATATTTTAACCGTCGTCCAAAAAACACGAGACAAATTCTATAACGCTCGTTATGATGCGAATATTATTTATTTTTTCATTAATAATTTTCTAATGTTTTTATTATTATTCTTAGTGTAAATATCTTTCCATTTCACTCTGTATTGGTTTTTGACTATATTAAATGATCCACACTTGTAATTGGAATGTATTTTAGACTAAAATGAAATTAAATTATGAATTTTATGAATAATTTTAGAAAAAAAAATTTATATACAAATAATATACATACTTGTATAAATAGTAGAGTGTATCTATAAAACTATATTGTAATTTTTAAAAGACCAAATACATTTTATTTTAAAAAGTCAAGCTTTGATTAAAGCGTTAGTATTCTCTCAATTTAAGGTATGAATTTCTATTCACATTTATAATGCTATTTCACTAATTTTAATTTATCGTGTAAATTTGAATTTATACCTTAATTGATCAGGTCTATGTATTAAACGATAGAACATGGATCGAAGTTATAAAAATCGAAAAGGTGATTTTCCTTGAATTTATGGATAATTTTTTTGTTATGTCTATCATGGATGTAGTGTATATTAAAATGATAAATATAGAGATATATGAAATTAGGAGAGAGTATGTAAAGGTGTCCAGAAAGCTTTAAAAAATTTACCATATTTGAAACATCATAATTCTGTTACTATATTAGAAAACATGGGATTCCCCAATATATTATATATATATATATTCTGCGTGAAGAAGAGAAGATGAGAGGCACGAAATTGAAAATGGGCCAATAGAGAAGGTTTGGTTTCAGTAGTCCCTGGCCCAAAGTATTAAGTTATGGCGAGTAACCATAATCCTAGCCCAATTGTTGTCTTGCTCAATGAGCCCATCAATATTTCGTTTCATATCGAGGTAGGATCTCACAATCTATCACTTGGGAGCTTAGGTACTCTTGTAAGTAATGTTTCATTTCTCTCTTCCACCGATTTGGAATCTCACAAATTGTTACGGCCCATGTCCACTGCTCGTGCATATTGTCCTCTATGCACTTTCCCTTTTGGGTTTCGGATAACATATTGTCCTCTATGCACTTTCCATGTCCCTTTTAGGTGTTTTTGTTCTCTCCCCAACCAATGTGGAACATCACAATCTACCCCCTTCGAGGCCAGCATCCTGCTGGTATTCATTCCTTTCTCTAATCGATGTGGGACCGCCACCAAATTCATCCCCCTTTGGGACCAGCATCCTTACTGGCACACCGCTTCGTGTCTACCCTCTTTGGGGAACAGCGAGAAGACTAACACATCATTCAATGTTTGTCTTTGATACCATTTGTAACGGCCCAGGTCCACCGCTAGCAGATATTGTCCTATGTGGGCTTTTCCCTCAAGGCTTGCATTTGCTAGGGGAAGGTTTCCACACTCTTATAAATTATGTTTTTGTTCTCCTCCCCAACCACTATAGGACATCACACAAATCCACTCTTTGAGAGTAGTTTTGATACCATTTGTAACAGCCTAAACATATTGTCCGTTTTGACCGGTTATGTATTGTCATCAGCCTCATAGTCTATAAGGGTGAGGTTTTCAAAGAAATGTTTCGTTTTCTTCTCCAACCAATATGTGGTTGTCAGTTTTTGAAGAGCGAATTTGGCATGGAGTGTGAGAGGTTATATGAACAAGGAAGAAGGGACTGAAAGCTTCATTCTTCTGACAACAAGGAAGAAGTGACAAGTTGGAAACGGCAGTGTTGATGTTGGAAGCATATGTTTTCCATGATCTTTAGTGCTCAATCTTTGAGAGACAAAACATAACAATGCGTACCAAAGACGTCATGGGAAATTCAAAGAAATGGGACACTTGTAAGTTGGTGAATGGATGCAGAAGGATGGATTTTTTCCGACATGAATCAGCTGAACTTTTCTAATGTTAATATTAATATCATACTTCCAAACTGTGAATACCTTTGAATTATTGCTCCTAACCGGTGGGGTTTCAAAGATTAATTTGTAAAGATATGAACAAGCCTTATATATGTCTTATTGAAAGGCAAATAAATGCGACATTAAGTATGGGAGAAAGATTGGAAGTTTCCACATTTGATGATATAGATAATAACTTGTATAAAAATAATAGTTGTTTCTTCGTTTTGAAGTCTAGTTTTTATTTAATCTTTGATTTCAAAATCTTACATTGTTACATCATTGGTACATGAGTGAACGAATATCACATCTGAATGAGAGCGATTATGAGAATAGAATAACTAAAAAAAAAGCTTAAAGAAAATAAAAGTTACTACTTATACCAACACGGTGCATCTGCTAAATCATAAGAACTTCATAGTTAAACATGTTTTACTTTGAGGAATTTTATGTTGGGTGTCTTCCTAACATGCTTATGAGGGAGAACAAAACATATTAGGACTTGTGTTGGTTTGTATGCATAATCTTCACTCTTAAGAAGCGAGAAGTAGATAACGTGATCATGTTGTAGGGGATGCAGAAGAATGTCGGAGTCATCAAGTGTCAAATCCCGATCTAAATCTTGGATAGAGATCATATGAAAACAAAACTCATAATTCAAAGATGCAAATGTAACATTTTGAAACCTTTCCAATAGCACCTTCGACAACAATTAAGTTAAGATTGATGTTTTAAGCAAATAAATATGAAGCTACACTATATTTTCATCATGAAAAAATAAATTATTAGACATAATATTGATTTGGTCAATTCCTCCATGCAAGTTGGAGTGTTGAATAATAATAGCTTTTTAGGGTTTTCTTCATTTATTGTAGCATACCGACGATCGCCCCAACTGAACCAACCTTAAATTTCACATGGGGTTTGGATATCCAACACTAATGGTTTGTCTCTGCCATATTGTCGGCCGGGAGTTGACTCCGTCGCCGGTGAGTTTGTTGATAGGGATAAAGGGTGTGTATAATTGGAGTCAAAGGGTTCAGATTTGTGACCCATGTTATTGAGGTTTATCATTAAATGAATTTGGGCAACCCCCCAACGGTCCAACGCGTCTCATGACCAAGAGCCACTTGAATAATTATGTTGGGATGGGAGGTGAAGCCCATATATATATATATATATATTCTTAGGCTTGTGAGCAGGGAAAGACAGTGAGCTAGGTAGCCATGGGTGGCTCTCCAAAATGGGTTTCTCTTGGTCTTCTTACCCTCTGCATTGTGCTCCATTTGAGTGCTATTGCTCTTGGAGATGACAAGCTTGATAAGAGTAGGTTCAGGGATGATGACTGTTGGGGCAGGCGCTGCGGTGGCAGATTTGGAGGACGTGGACCTCGTTTCGGTAGGGGAGGTGGTTTTGGTGGCGGGAGAGGTGGTGGATTTGGTGGTGGTAGAGGTGGAGGACTTGGTGGTGGATCGGGTGGAGGGTTTGGAGGTGGCGGGGGAGTAGGTGGCGGTGGAGGAGGTGGAATTGGTGGAGGTGGTGGTCTTGGAGGTGGTGCTGGTGGTGGAGGTGGACTTGGTGGAGGAGGCGGTGGGGGTATTGGCGGTGGATCTGGTCACGGTGGTGGTTTTGGAGCAGGAGGAGGTGTTGGTGGAGGCGCTGGAGGAGGAGGAGGAGGAGGAGGAGGAGGAGGAGGAGGAGGAGGAGGAGGAGGAGGAGGAGGAGGAGGAGGAGGAGGAGGAGGAGGAGGAGGAGGAGGAGGAGGAGGAGGAGGAGGAGGCGGAGGTGGCATTGGTGGTGGGTCAGGTCATGGTGGAGGCTTTGGAGCTGGAGGAGGTGTTGGTGGTGGAATTGGTGGAGGTGCAGGAGGAGGAGGAGGTGGTGGTGGTGGAGGAGGTGGTGGCATTGGTGGTGGATCAGGCCATGGTGGAGGCTTTGGAGCCGGCGGAGGTGTAGGTGGTGGTGGTCTCGGCGGAGGAGGAGGTGGTGGTGGTGGTCTGGGAGGAGGTTCTGGTCATGGAGGTGGATTTGGAGCCGGTGGAGGAATCGGAGGAGGTGGAGGAGCCGGAGGAGGAGGTGGGTTAGGAGGAGGTGGGTTAGGAGGAGGTTCTGGAGGTGGTCACGGAGGAGGGTTTGGAATCGGAATAGGTATTGGAGTAGGAATAGGTGGTGGATCTGGTCATGGCGTGGGAGTGGGGTCTGGGTCTGGTGGAGGAGGTGGTGGCGGTCATTAAAACCCTATTCCGTTCTACACATACTTCATGCATACGTTCATGGTTTTCAACTATTGTAATCTTTCTCAAGTTTGATGCTAGATTTTCACTCTTTTAAATTTAACTCTCTCATCAAGTTTGATGTTAAATGTGGACGTGGACACTGTTCCTTTCCTTTTTCATAATTAATATCTCACCTTCCTCTTCTCAATTATTTCAACACATCACACTACAATTAATTTTCTTTATATATGTTGAATTGATGACACTACCAATGTTTATATATATATAATTTTTGATCCTAATCCCTACGTGACACACATAGCTTAGTCTCTTAGACTAAAAAAACTGGTTACTAAAAATTGAACTATGAGATCCCACATCGATAGGAACGAAAAATTTCTCACAAGAATGTGAAAACTTATTCTTAATAGACGCGTTTTAAAAATGTTGAGACTACCATAGTTAAGACTTATTTCAATTCGTGACTGATGGCTGCTATGGTGTGACGTACATGCAAGTATGAGCCTGTCGGTTAGATCTCGAGAAGGCCCAATTGTATATGATCTTTCGGCCCAAGAGAATATGGGCCATTGGACATACCCAACAGCTCCATCGACACTATTTTCGTATACTCTCATTGCTTAGGGATGGGGTGGGGAAACTTGAATAATAAACAATATTAAAAAATACTTAAGCTTTGAAAAAAAAAAAATAATTAAAATCATTATTATCGTCTATATTACTTTAAAAATTAAAATAATTTATATAATCATTTTTTTACACATCAAATGTCACGTTAATGTAAATAATTTTGTAAATGAATATAATATATACTAGTTGATATACATGGTTTTAATTCTCTATCATTTACATTACTATTTCCATGATAATTAATACCAAAGCATTCAAGTAAAACGTAATCTATTTAAATTAAAATATTGTAATGCTTCGATTTTATAAATAGTCAACCCCATGTGTGAATTTAAAATGGAATTGATGTAGTATAAAGTTTTCATTATATTATCAAAAACTTTTTGTTCAACACTCAGAGAACTCTGGTTACGTTAAAGACATGACTCTAATACTATGTTACGCGAATCTATACAATTGTATGATATTGTTTACTTGAGCATAAATTCCAAAAAAAATCTTATATCAATAGAGATATTATTTCTTGCTTATAAATTCATGATAACAATTTCAACCTCTCATATACGACTTAGCAAATTATAAAGATTGTGTAGAATTGATTAGCAATTATTTTATTTTCAAAGTAACTTTCTCTATCCGAAGACAAATGAATTCTATATTTGAACACGTGTCTAATTTAAACTCCATTTGTAATTTAAATAATATGGGTGTCAAATATTTAAATTTAATTTAATTTAGTAGAGGTTGATTGAATAGGATATGATGATGGTAATGATCTTAATATTTACATAATTTTATAATTTTCTATCATTTAAATCGAATAATTCAAATATAGACTATAACAACGTTTCAATCAACATATTTTTACATAATATGAAGAGAAAAATAAAGAAACCATTTAAATAATATGAAAGTATTTAATCTTAATTTAACTATTCTTCAACAACTGAATTATCACTAATTTTTTTTTTTTTTTTTGCAAATATATGCTTACGATATTTTCGATTTATTTTTTTTATTATTAGTATTTTTATTAAAAAAATTAAAAGATACTAATAGCCTTCAACTTTAAGTTTAATTTTTCACCCTTTATTTACACGCTTTGTTTTAAAAATATTTATAATAAATTATAATTTTCTAGAATTGAAAAAAAAAAAATTAAAATTTCCTTATCCCACACTAATTTTGGTCAACTTTGTTTGGCATGCTCCAGCTCGGTGGATAAGTTGACTTTTGAATATCTGTGCAACTAAAGAAAACTAAGGCCAATGGATAAAAACAATATTTCTTAGTTTGCAATTTTTTTTATAACCGTTAGAAAAACTTTAAGAAGAAATATATATGATTGGCCATTTATTTTAATTTTCTTCTCCATCTATATTTAATTATTTTTTTTTCATATTATCAATAAATAAAAAAATGTTAATGACTTAATGGAAAAAGTTTATAAATATTGTCTCGAATATCCAAGAACTAAATTCATAATAAAATAAGAATAAGAAAAAGACACTATTTTATAATTTGAATTCAATTCTAATAATAATAATAAATAAAAAAACATCAAAACAAATGAAATAATTCTATTCTTAAAACTTATATGTCATTTTCCTACCATTTTTTTTGTTTGAATATTTTATTTAATATTTATAATTATAATTTAAAGTCGAGAAAAAGAAATCGAAGAAATGGGAAATAAGAAAAATTAAATTTGAATGTAGATTTAGAAAAATAGTTTTAAAAAAAAAAAATTAAATTCTTAATTGGTACCTTTAAGAAATAGTTAAGATAGCTAAAAAGAAAAATAGTGAATGAATGAGATTAAATACTAATAAATAATAAAAGTAATTTGATTTGAAGTGTTCTTCAAAGTTTGAAATTGAAGGTTCAAAGTTGAGATTTTATGGTTCCTATAAAATAACAATTCAGCCGAATTGATTTAGTCTAATTTAATGACTTTTCTAGAAGCCATTTTAATTATAGTATCAATTATTTCATATAGTTGAAGAAATTTTAAAATATTAAAATCAAGAAATGAAAATTTAAATGATTTTTGAATTCATATGATCAGTATTTAAAATTAAAATATTTTTGAAAGAGTTGTGTGATAAACTAAAATTCCTTGGGTTTTATTGGTCCAGATTTAAGACTTGAATGGATTATTAAATTTACTTAATTGAATTGTTAAAGTAAAAGTTTATTTTTCTTTAAAAAATGAGCAAAATAATAATTAAAGAAAAAGGCAGCCCTTGAATTTATATAAATAGGGGCCAAAACGCTGAACAGAAATCCACACAACTTGTTCACCAAAATGGCTCAAAACAAGATCCCTTCCATCTTAATTCTATGCCTTGCTGCTTCCATGTCCATGACCTTGCTTCTTTCAGTTGAAGCCAGAAGAACCAAGTTCACCATTTACTTCCAAGACTATGCTTTTGGTCCCAACACCACCTTCTTCCCCGTCGTCGGCCTCCCCGGCTCGACACTCAACTACACCGACTTTGGAACCTTCTTTGTCACTGACGATGCCATAACTGCAATCCCGGACGAGGGTGCTCCAATCATCGGGCGTGCTCAAGGCATCTACGTTGTCACCGGGATGGACGGGCGAAACCTCCTCGTCCTTATCTCCTTGGTGTTTACTAGTGGAACCTACAATGGGAGCAGCATTGAAATCCAAGGGACCAGTAGACAATTTGATCTCAATAGAGAGCTTCCAGTCGTGGCTGGGACTGGCAAGTTCCGTCTGGCTAGAGGGTTCATTAACACAGACAACTTCTCTTTCGATCAAGAAAGAGGATTTTCTGTTATCCAAGTCAATGTCACTTTGGTTTACTAATTCTACTTGTCATGCTTTCTTTCCCTCTTATTTTCGAATAATCGTGGAGTTCATGAATCTCTACGCAGACAACTTCTCTTTCGATCAAGAAAGAGGATTTTCTGTTATCCAAGTCAATGTCACTTTGGTTTACTAATTCTACTTGTCATGCTTTCTTTCCCTCTTATTTTCGAATAATCGTGGAGTTCATGAATCTCTACGCAGACAACTTCTCTTTCGATCAAGAAAGAGGATTTTCTGTTATCCAAGTCAATGTCACTTTGGTTTACTAATTCTACTTGTCATGCTTTCTTTCCCTCTTATTTTCGAATAATCGTGGAGTTCATGAATCTCTACGCAGACAACTTCTCTTTCGATCAAGAAAGAGGATTTTCTGTTATCCAAGTCAATGTCACTTTGGTTTACTAATTCTACTTGTCATGCTTTCTTTCCCTCTTATTTTCGAATAATCGTGGAGTTCATGAATCTCTACGTTAGTCTATGTTTAATATTCCTCAATTATTGTTAATCAATTTATGAAAACTTCGTTTCAAATATTCTATTTTATCATTTCTTCTTCTCATTTTTCAATTTTAATAGATACATTCATAGCATTATTAAGATATGAGGTATGGTTTTTGTTAGGAATCACAACTCTTCATAATGGTACGATATTGTCCACTTTGAGTATAAGCTCTCGTGACTTTGCTTGGACTTCCCTAAAAGGCCTTATACCAATGGAGATGATATTTCTCACGATCTCATGACCTTGCTTTGGGTTGCTCCAAAAGGTCTTTATAAACTCATAATCATTCTAGGTCAGTCCCTAAACCATTTGTATGGTATATTCATGTAAGAAAAGAGGAAGATAAAGAGGACAAATCAATTAAACAAGTGGTTGGTGCCATTAGGCTGGGCGTCACTGCGATTTGACTGTAGTGCCAATGCAATGTGTTTGGATGGCCTTTACTTCAGTTTTCATTAATGCTATTGCAATGCACACGTTAATGCCTTCGCGAGGTCGGTCTATTGACGCACCATCCTTCATGTAAATAGTTTCAAATTTACTTTTGAAGGTTTGTACATTTACACACGTTCCACATCTACATGCATTGTTTGCAGCGTCTCCTATACTCTCTTATCGAGTTCTTGTATGCCAACAAGAGAAGAACGTCCTATCTTTATGCTCCTCAACGTCGTCAGTATGCTCGATGGTGTCCCACGTCCTTTATGTTTGTAAGTCAACACGCATCTTTACTGACCATATTTCTTGAGTAATGGGTACTAGAGCGTTACACTCCCCTCCTTTCTGTTCTCTATCGTCGTCATATCTCCTCCGATGATTTTATAGGATAATGACGTTTGTTTTTCCTATGGATCCAAAACATGGTGTGTTAGAAATCAGCACTAAAGTATTTGAACCTCCCTTTATCATTGGCTTCATATGCGTCGACAAATTCAACGTAGAGACGTGTAAGAGGAGGATCTATTGAAAGCCCATGTTCGAAAATGGATCAATTTTCAACAAACCCAGCTGCTCATCCATCAGCTTTTAACTATGATTTGTCAATCATTCTTCCAATTAAATCTACTGTGCAGCTGACTTCATTCCTTTCTCTTTCTTTTTCTTTTAACTCTGACGTCAAAGTGGACGTACATAGGCCATCTGGATCGTTGAAGAGTCGTAGGCAAGTAAGTTACTTGCACACCCATCTCTATCTGGTCCATAAAAAGATAAACACAACATCCCTAAATCCTTTACGTTGTTGCCATGCCTTTACAGCTTTTGTGATTTAAACATCCTTTTAGTATACTTTCACATGGAAAAGCACACACGATTAGGAACCACGATTCTACACAATAATATGATATTGTCAACTTTTAGCATAAGATACTAATGGAGATATATTACTTATAAATCACAACGTGAGACTCCCTCCCTCCTAGCAATCTTCAACGGTTCTCTCTAACAAAGTATACTATAGAGCCTCCCCTGAGGCTTATGTAGCCCTCGAACAACCTCCTTTTAATCGAGGTTCAACTCCTTTCTCTGGAACCCTTGAACAAAGTACATCATTTGTTCCACACTTAAACCACTTTTGACTAGACGTTCGAGACTCACAAATTCTTTATTCGACATTTGAGGATTCCATTGACATGACTAAGTTAAAGGCATGACTCTATAACCTGTTAGGAACCACGACTCTCCACAATAATATGATATTGTCTACTTTGAACATAAGTTCTCATGGATTTACTTAAGGATTCCTCAAAAGGCACCATACCAATGGAAGATGTATCCCTTACTCATAAATATGTGATCATTCTCCAAATTAACTAATGTGAGACTATCTCTCAACAATTCTCAACCGACACGTGTACGCTGGGAACATGTTTTTTTTTTTAATATAGGGAGAGTTCGAAGAAGCTTGGGTTTTTGTCATTTCTTAATTCTCTTTTGTTGTATGATACAGCAGGTACCCAATTGGGCGATTGAAAAGTACTCTGAACACAAAAAAGAGACCAACACAGAAAGAAAGGGAAAGGTGGGTACGGCTAGCTACTTGTTTAAAAGCAACCAAATGGATCATCATCCACGAAACTGAAAGCGACACTTTCTTTTGAAATATAGAACTCTTTTTTGCTATGGCGGCGGTGGAGGTTTTATTTTTCGTCTTTTAAGGCCATAAATTTGGTTATCGAGGAAGATCAAACTACAAAATGGACTGGAAACACGATTGGCGAAAGGGGTCTATGATGGAATAGTGTGTGGGAAATCCACTACAACTTACAATTCTCCTCAGAACTACTCTACTTTCTACGCTTGTATGATCATGAGTTTGAGTGGTTGAATTCAGAGTTACATTGTCAAATGGAAAAAAACAAAAATGAATGGAACTTTTATAAGGGTTGGTAACGTGTGTTAAGTACCACGACTTCCATCATTGTATGATATTATTCACTTTGAACATAAACTATCATAGCTTTATTTTTTGTTTCTCCAACATACCTCATACCAATAGATATATATTCCTTATTTATAAATTCATGATCATCACAAATTGTAGAGCTTGTAGAGGGAAGAGAACAGCATCGAGACGTTGCATATAGTTCGTTTCAATCCTCGAAGACACATGCAGAACTTGACAAAAAGATGTAGCATTTGATGCTAAGGTAAGTTTGTATAAAAACTTAATTTATTTGTTGTAATTTTCATTATGGTAGAACATGCTTTTGTAGAAAGCTCGATACATAATTAGTTTGAGACGAACGAGTATAACTCAAGTTTGCAATTTATCGATTCATCGTTCCGTCCCGTCATGATGTCCAGCTAGGGTTAGCAAAGGATTTGTGAGAAATATATGGTATGTAATGAGTCTTCTTTGTTTCATTGTGTGGAAAAAAACAATATAAAATAGTGAAATTTGAAAAATCAATATGAACACATTCCACGTCGTTTAGGAAGGAGAGTGAAATTCTATGAGTCTATGATGTCGTCTTTGTTTCTAGACGTGGAAAAGTGAGAAGAAAAATGAAGGAGAAGAAAATGCATGAAAAGCATTTTGCTCAATGAGAAGACCTCGAACTTAATTTGAAACGAAAAACAACTTAATCATTCATTTGAATATATTTATTAACATTTTATTTATAACGATACTTTACCTATATATTTGTGACACTCAAGCAAAGAATAGTTACATGAACAAATCGAGACAGTATCCAAATGAGAACGATCTAAGTATAGAATAACTAGAAAAGACTTAAAAGAAATGAAAGTTACGAACTTATAGTTAAACATGCTTTAGTTGAAGCAATTCTATTCTGAGTGATCTCTCTTATGATGCATGTGAGTGAAGACATAGCATGTTGGAATGATCTGTGTTAGTTAAGGATAGTCTTCACTCTTAAGAAACGAGGAACGTAAGTAATGTTCTACATGACATGCTGGTAGGACTTGTGTTGTTATGTGGGATGCGATATGACTAATCTTCACTATTACGAAGCTAGAAACATAGATAACACGACTATGTGGGAGGGATGCAAAGGAATATCAAGATATCAAGTGTTTGAATCCGAATTTCAAAGTTCATTATTACGATACTATGGAATGGTGTAGCATTTTAAATTCGAGAATGTTGGAGAGAACAGATCTCATATCTGCAGACATACGAAGGATGGTTGAAAGTTGGTTGGGTCTAGCTGTAAAGTGTTCAAAGCGAGTCAAGTTCCGCTCACAAAGTCCACAATGGCTAGCCCAAAGTACACCGCATGTAACAACTTTTTAGTTACTCCCCAAGGCTCCACCTTTCCCTCAATTTCTATATAAACCCATTCACAAACCTTCAAATT
This sequence comes from Cucurbita maxima, assembly GCF_002738345.1. Classification (NCBI taxonomy): domain Eukaryota; kingdom Viridiplantae; phylum Streptophyta; class Magnoliopsida; order Cucurbitales; family Cucurbitaceae; genus Cucurbita; species Cucurbita maxima. The sequence continues at coordinate 1,061,148 of NW_019272052.1, forward strand.
TTCATCACATAAATCCTTAATGGAGATGGATGGTCAAGATGAACTTAAGAAACCATCCGTTTTCCTCCAGCTCTTGGCCAAATTCCATGCAGGCTACTTCAGAATCAGCATGTCCCTTTGTGGGCAAGCCTTGTTATGGAAGATCCTCAAACAGCCAATTCAAAACGAAAATTCTCTAAGGCGAACCCTTCGCTTGCTACCCAATACAGCTTTCTTGTTGTTATGGTCATTAGCTTTGTTCATTTTGGTCTCTCTTTCCTTCATTTACATTTTAAGGTGCTTCTTCCACTTCAAATTGGTTAAATCTGAGTTCTTGCATAGAGTGGGCTTGAACTACCTCTTTGCACCATGGATTTCTTGCCTTCTTTTGCTTCAATCCTCGCCATTTAAGGCTTTGATCCCCAACCAAATTCTCTTGTGGGTATTTCTGATTCCAATTGTTGTATTGGATGTGAAGATCTACGGCCAATGGTTCACAAAAGGGAAGAGGTTTTTGTCTAGTGTGGCCAACCCCACTAACCAACTTTCGGTGATCGGAAACTTGGCCGGAGCTTGGGCGGCGGCGGTGATTGGGTGGCGGGAGACTGCACTCTGCATGTTCTCTATCGGAATGGCACATTATTTGGTACTTTTTGTGACACTTTATCAAAGATTGTCCGGATGCAACAGCCTGCCTGCCACTTTGAGGCCAGTGTTCTTCTTGTATTTCGCAGCTCCAAGTATGGCAAGCTTGGCTTGGACTTCCATTAATGGTGAATTTGATACCTTTTCCAAAATGCTGTTCTTTCTCTCTGTTTTTCTCGCCGTGTCCGTTGTTTCAAGGCCGGCGCTTTTTAGAAAATCCATGAGGAAATTCAGTGTGGCATGGTGGGCTTATTCGTTTCCTCTCTCTGTTCTTGCTTTGGCTTGTAATGAATATGCTAAAGAAGTTGACGCTGAAGCTGCTCATGTTATTGCCCTTCTTTTGTCTCTCCTCTCTGTTTTGGTGTCTCTGTTTCTGATGGTCATTACAGTTTTGAGGACTAATTTCGTCATCCCGGTGACCCCGCCGCAGCCGGCGATCAATTCCGACAATAGCAGTGCTGAACCATGAGGATTGATTCAAACAAAGCCCATAAGAGGGTGATGGGTCGAAGCCCATGAAGAATCCTTCCTTTACCATTTTTGTTGAAAAGCCAACAATCAGGCAATTGCTGACAGGGCCTTTCGAATTGCACAGAAACCGGAGGGCTGCTGCCGCTGCCCCTGTCTTTGTCTGGCTTCGTCTTCTCCATTTTTTCATGCTGTTTTGTTGCCTCTTGACCCCACTTCCTCTTCTTCGCAAATGCACCGCATCAGGTCTTTTCCTGTTTGTGTTTGGCCATTTTTTTTCTCCAGCTTTTGGTTGCTTACTCTTCACTCAATCTTCTCATAAATACAAACCCACAAACCAAATCCATTTCCCTTTATTATGAGTTATGAGCAACTCCAAGCAGTCAACTTTATTATGAAATTATGTCATATGTTCATTTGGGTAGCCCTTCAAATCTACCAAACTCAACAAATTTACAGAGAAACAGTTGAAAATATCAAAACTTTTGAGATTAGATGAACTAACTAACAACTTTGTTCTCTCAACTCTTGCTACTAATTTCACTAATTACAAAAATGGATTCAATTATCATCATTAACACAGCTTCTGATTGTGATCCAATTATCATCTCTCATTTTCCATTTAATTTCCCCTGAAAACACCGACAGCCGTTTGATTCTGTCGTCCTCCCATGTCTCTGTTTTCAACAGAGTTTGCGATCCTTCTTCTAACGAGTTCCAAGGGCCTTGATCCAAAATACTCGTCGGAGATTCGAAATCTGAATGTAATTCCTTGATAATCTCGAACCCAAAACTCAGTTCCCCCAAAAATGGATGTTTAAGAAGTTGACTCGTACTCCACCGTTCTGCCGGGTCTCTTCTCAAGCATTTCCCTAAAAAATCCTTCGCTGTCGCCGATAAAAAGCTCGGGATTTCCGGTGAGTCGCCGGAATATGCGATCCGGTACAGCGTCGAAACTGGGTCTCCGGCGGTAGGCCACGGCGGAGCGCCAGACACCATTTCGATTAAAGTACACCCGAGTGCCCATATGTCAGAGGAAATCCCCTGTGTTTCCCCACGCGCCACCTCTGGTGCCATAAACATCGGCGTTCCGCAGACCGCTGCCGGCGACTCAAGAACCCATTTGGAGCATCCGAAATCAGCAATCTTCAAACCATCTCCACCGATCAAAATGTTCTTAGCTTTGACATCACAATGCACCAAACCCCGCTTGTGCAAGTACTCCAATCCTCTGACAATTTGACGCGTGTAAAACGCCGCCGTCACCTCCTTAATCCGGCCGCCACGCCGAACGATTTCATCGGCGAGAGAGCCACAAGCGGCGTACTCCATGAAGAGATTATACATTAGCTTCCCATTTTCTGTCGTTACGTCGAATCCCTTGTAGCCCACAATTGAAGGGTGGGACAGCGAAGAAAGAATCCTCTGCTCTGTTTGAAGAAAGTCCGAATTGAGAAGCTCGGCAGACTTGACAGCGAAAAGGTCGCCGGAAGATGAGGAAGCAGCGAGGTAGACGGTGGCGAAGGAGCCGTGGCCGACGGCTGCTAGTCGGGTCCAGGCCATTGAAAATTTTGTTGAAAGGAAGAGAATAGGGAAGGGGGTTTAAATAGTTGGAGTTGAGAAGGGGGAGTTGGTAATGGACAGTTGGATCTATGAATCTATTGAGAGTTGACAATTTGGTTTGAAAGTAATCGTGTCGGGTTTCCAGAAGGGTTTAGGTTTGGCACGTGCGTGTCTGAGTTTTGATTGGCTGAATAGACTGGTTTTACTTCGTACGTGTGTCTGAAATATGGTATAAAAAGAAAATGAAGAGATTCTAGATGGGAAAGGGGGAGATTTGGGTCTTAACCCACAAACTTTTTTAAATTATATATAAATATTTATAATTCTAGTCTTCCTATTTTATCTTTATACTTAATTTTAATATAAATTTAAAATAATTTTGAAATCATTATTTAACAATATTAAAAATTTAATGTATGAGATAACATGAGGATGGGATGATGGAGTGGTTTGAGAAATTGTTAAAAGAATATTGTGTAGGTAAAAGAGTTGACTTTAGGTAGAGGTCAATCTGTACATTAAAAAAAGTCTTTCACATTGCATGTTTGTCTAAGTGGGAATTCCGAGTTTAGGGGTCGTTTTGTAATTAACCATAATAATATTACAAAAAGAAAAAAAAATTAAAATTAAAATTTAGTACATAAATATTTACAAAAAGAATAAATAAAGTTTAATTAGTGTGGAAAAAAGGAAATTATTAGTGGCTGCCACACTAAATTTACTATGAACTCATAATAATGAGGTAATAATGTTAATTTATTTTTCATTTTAAATTTCTTTGTGTTCAGTTGTTTTTAAAGGATTAAATATGATAATTATTTAAGAGAAAATGTCATTAAACATAGTGATTTTGAAAATTATGAAGCATTCAATGTAATAAATTACCAAATAAAGGCTGGATTGAAATGAATGTACATTGAATTTATTTTGATGACAAGAAGTTAAAAAAGAAACATTAATATTATCTATATTTTTTTTTTTCTATTTTACTTATGGACTTTAAAAAATAATATTAAAAGATTTGGAGATAATTTTGATTTATTATTATTATTTTTTTTTTAAAATAGAAGGTTTTTGAGAGTTATTTTTTGTATGAGCTCTCCAACCCTCACATTTTATTATTATCATTATTATGAGAGTTATATAGATTCTTTAATTCAAAATAAAACCCAAACAAATAAAAACATTACATGGTTGGAGAAATTAAGTATTTAATGTGTTGACAGACACTTTGTACTTCATTTATAAAAGGAATATAAAAATAAATGCATGATTATAATGTTCATTCAAGATTGAATTGTTTTAGAAACCATCATTTATGATCATTTATGTTTCAATTTTTTTGAGAATCGTTAGTATGGTTTTATCTCTTTTGAATATGAAAAATAGTCCAGTTCAGGTTTTCAGTTTTCGGTTTCGAGAATTCAAAATATATATATATAATCGGAGAGAATTAAAGAGTAAGAGATCTTCAGAAGATCAAAATGCTAGATGATCTAAATAAAATCAAGTAGATCAACAAATGTAGGGACAAGACAATCATCCAAAAAGATGTTTCAAAAAGATTAACAAGATTGAATTCAAGTTACTATCAAACAAGCGAATCAATCATGAAAGAAATTCATCACGAAACTTGATAGTTAATCTAAAAAGATCAATAAGTCATGGCCGATAATATCATCAAAAAAAAATCAAATAGTTAATTTGAAAATCAACCAACCAAAAGTGAAGAAAGGTCTTACCATCAAGAAGATAATAATATCATCTAAAAAAGATCAATAACAAATCAAGAGGGTAACTCTTACCATGCAAGCCCACAATTTTTTCTTTTCTTTGCCCACAATTTTTTTTCTTTCCTTTCCCTTTCTAGCTTTCCCTCTTCTCCTTGCTTTCCCTCTTCTCCTTGCTTTCCCTCTTCTCCTTGCTTTCCCTTCATAAAAAAGGTTTTGTTTTTCTCTTTAACCAAGGTAACTTCATAGCCCAACATCTTCGCTGGCACTCACTCCTTTCTCCAATCGATGTGGAACCTCTAATCCACCCCTCCTCTTGGGTGTACATTGCCACGTGTCTGGCTCTAATATCATCAAACTCACTGCTAACGGATATTGTTTTCTTTAGACTTTTCTTCTCAAACTTTCCTTTCAAATTTTCAAAACGGGTCTACAGAGAGATTTCTACGCGAACTAACGTGAATTTCACAAAACCATGGTAAAATAGGGTAGTAAAAGAGAACTAGAAATGGACAGTTGTGAGTCCATTCCACAGGCCTTCTTGGTAGCTTTTAAAAAGCTTATCTTTTCGCAACACTCCGTTTCCTTCCCTTCTATGAACATCAAATGGTGGAATGTTTGATATTATTCAAATAATAAATTATGAGGAAATCAAAGAGAAAAGAAGAAAAGTATAATTACCTCAAATGGGTTCTTCCTTTTTTTCTTTCTTTTAATGTGTGTATATATTATCAATTAAAAAAAAAAAATTGTTTTCTTGGGTCTGAAAATGGCAATTATTGGCCTTCGAATCATGTTGTTGTTCTTGGCCTTACTGTTGGGAATTGCTAGTTGTATTGTTATCAACATTGCTACTCCCATTACCATTCTCCTTTTGATGATGAGATCCTCCAATCAACGACGTCATCGCCGTCGCCAACGCTGCAATAAAATTCGGGTCGGAGGCAATCGCCGCACTCAACGTATCGGCCAATGGATTCTGCAACGCCGGAGGTGGAGGCGGCGCTTCCATGTCCTTCGACATTTGGAGGCCGGAGAATTTCGATTGGTTGTACAATGCATGTCCGAAGATCTGCGGGAAGCTCTGAGGCGGAGTGGCCGCAAACGAAATTGGGAAGTGGCCGGCAGCCGGGCGTTGGAATAAAGGGTTAGGGGTTTGTGTTAGGTCCAATGTGACGGTGGGAAATGGAGCCGAGGCTGAGATTGTAGCCATGCTTGAAGAGCATGGCAATAGGGTTCTTGCTAAAAAGTTTGGATTCATTAATCCATCCGCACTTGACATGGACCCTGATAGAAGCATCCTAGCCGCCGATGATGTTGTTGAAGCCATTGCCATGGCCGCCGGTGGTAATGGATGGTTGTGGTTTCCCTCGTAGGTTGTTATCAAAATTGTTTTGTCTTCCGCACATCTTTGAACCTAACCAATTTTGTTGTCATCCCAAAATGTTTGTGACATTAACATTCAAGGGAATGGTTTATGAGTATTGACTTACTTGTTTTCTAACCGGGCAGCCGGCCGCCATGGTGCACCGGTAGTAAGCTCGTGGACAAGGGTTTCCCTTCGCCATTTTTTGCCCGTATTTTCTCCATTGACATCCGTCCGTGATCTAAATAATTCAATCAAACAAAACTCCAATCAATTGAATGGCTAGTTGAAATCATCAGGTTTGATTCGTCCTATCAAATCTAGGTACCATCTCCTAAAAATTGGATCTTTTTCTAAAAAAAATTTAGGAAAAAGAAAAAGGGTTAAGATTGTGTTACCATCGGTCTCCTAGAAATTTAATCTTTTTCGAAAATTTGATTAGGAAAAAGAAAAAGGGTTAAGATTGTGTTACCATGGGAGCTTCTGATCTAGCTCGAACGGAGACTCGAGCCTTTCTCATAGTAGATTCAGTTTGATCTGCATCTTTGGCTGAAGAAGAGGAAGAAGAAGAACCTAATTTGGGCACCTTATTATTATTATTGGAACTCCAATTCGTGTCCGGGCTATGTCGTTTGGATGACGCGACTTCTCCGGTTGTAACCGGAGATCGTGACTGCTCTCCACTCCTTCCGTCAGACGATGACATTGACAGATCATCGGTGTTGGCATTCGTGGCCAATCCAAGATCCATAAATTGCCTTGGGACCAGCTTATTAGTATTACATCCGCTGCCGTGTCTGACCTTTTCTTGGGCGGCGGCGGACTTTTCCTCAATCGGATCGGCAGCGTCGGCCGCTTTCTGGTTTTGAATTAGGGTTGCAAGGTGCATCTGTAGCGCTTGGTAATTGGACGTCACTTGATTTAACATGTCCTTTAATCTTAGATTCTCTGATTTTAGCCTCTCCAATTCAGCTTGAAGAACTGCTCGCTGATCATCATCATCATCATCAAAACTTTAATAAAAAATTTAAAAAAAAAAAGAGGAAATTTTAATTTATTTCTTAATTTTATATGAAATTCACCTCGTTTTTGGCTCTTTTTTCTTCTGGGTTTGGAGAAGCTCCATCGTCGACCATGGATTGATCGCTACTGGAATTGGTGGTCAAAAGATTCAAGCCTGTCTGCAAATTGAAAATCATCCCAATAAATCAATGGAAACCCATTTGGAAAAGGGGAATTAAATTATAAAGGAAAAGGTGAGGGGGACCAACGTTAACGTTGAAGTCGAGTTTGGTGGGACTGCGATTGCGTGAAGCGAGTTTGGAGTCGAGGAGGACGCGGGATTTGTCATCGGCGGGGAAGAAGTTCATCTCGTCGAGGAGGAGACGGTGGGAGGGCGGAGGAGGAGGAGGAGGAGGGGGCGGAGGAGGAGGAGGGGGTGGTGGTGGAGGAGGAGGAGGAGGGGAAGGGGCGGCGTCCATGTTGGTGGGGGATCTGAATCAATGGAGAGTCCACTGCGTTTGCCAATAAATCTTAAAACTCTAAAACACACTTTTTCTTTCAAACCGTTTCAATGGACTCGGCTATAATCTTGGAAGGGAAGACTTGGCGAACAACACACTACTTTGAACTTCTTTTTTTTTAAAAAAAATAATAATAATTAAATTAAAAAAAAAAAAAAAAAAGATTGAGCAAAAACAAAAACCAGATGGACCCTCTCTCCTTTCTCAACTCTTTCAATAATTTTACCAAATTTGGATTTGGTTGAATTATTTTAACTTTTCTCCCTATGTTTTTCAAACCATTTTTATTTCTTCTCCCACCAATTACTTTTTTTTTCTTCAAATAAAGTTTTTAATTTGGATTACAACATACTTCTTTGTTTTAGTTATTTTAATATTATGATTTTTTAATTGCATTCTAATTTTGAGGATTTTTTTAAAAAAAAAAAAAATTAGAAGTCATTGGGAAAATATTCAATTTTAATATCTTCCATTAAAATATCAAAAAGTTATTGAATTAAGATACATTATCTAAATCTAGCAAATATAATTTCAAACTAAAATTTATTTCAATTGTTTAACTATCAAATAATATCTAAATTAAAATCATTTTTTTTTTATTTTTTATAAAGGTTCAATTATAAAAATTCCAAAACTTATTTGTATTAAATAATATCCTAATGTCAAATCTGAATTTTAAATACAAAACATAAAACATTATAAGTCAACTAAAAATTTGAACGTTTTCCCACATAGACATTCTTTTATTCAAGCGGAGTATGAACACTTTTAGTTTTGAATTTTAAAAATAAAAATCTAAATATTCTTTGAATTAAAATTGATACTTGGTTGACTTATGAAAGATCATGTGTAGTGAGATGACACTATTAAATAACAGAAGACCCAGGAAGGAAACATAACTTTGAAATAGAGACACAAACCAGAGACCGTATTATTCAAGCAAGAGCAACCTTGAGAAACCAAGACTTACATTTCTCCTTAACAAGCACTGCCCATGAATGCAAACAAAGTTCTGTGATGCCCCATAAACTAGAAAGCTAATTTGGATGAATGAACAAAACCTGTTCAAGCTGAGAGGTATCTTGACATCCAGGATTGGAAGCGAGACCATGCCAGTTCCACCGCGCTATCGTCCTCGTCCTCCATTCCCATCTTCTTCCTCCTCTTCACACCTTCTTCGGATCGGTTCATGAAAGCATGCCCACTTCCTTTATATATATGCACCTCATATGGAATTCCTGATTCTTTCAGCTTTTCCTCCAGTTTCTTGGCAGCCTGAAAACTCTAATCTCATTATGACTCTAGCATGTACAACATCGGATCGCTACATGTTCTTGTTGGCTTATTTTAACCAAAAAGAAAATACAACGCAAATTTTAATACCAAGATTATGTAACAAGACTCTTAACAATTAAAAACATTGTGTATCAATGCCTTGTGTAACAGTCTAAGCCCACCACTAGCAGATATTATCCTTTGCTTGGAGAGGGGAACGGGGAACGAAGCCTTCCTTATAGGGGTGTAGAAACCACTCCTTAGAAAACGCATTTTAAAAACCTTGCGGGGAAGTCCGAAAAGGATAATATCTGCTAGCAACGACCTATTAAACAGATCCTTCTCAATTCCACATTCAATAACTTCCATCGAACTTTTGAAGGCATTTTGCATTTCACGTATGATTGAGTGACAACATGGAAGAAAGAAACGGGAATATTTGACAGAAAACCAAGAGAAAAGTTCTACCGTCAAGTCGGAGAAGCCAACAAAAGAATCGAGCTCGCCAAAATGAGCCTGAATGGGTGCCTTAGCCTGGGCAGGATCTGCAAGCTCTGATGAAGGAACTCCATAGAATGAAACAACAGCATCAACCTCAGGGATCAAAACAGAACTTGCAATTGAGAGGGCACCCCCCATGCAGTATCCAGTTACACCAACCTGTCATGATCCTAATATGTTTAAACTTTCTAGAGATATTATGATCTCAAAATGGAGATTTTAGACTAAAGTTCATCAGTATCCTAAACAGTTGAGTACCTTCTTAGAGCCATTATCCTTGAGCCAGTTAACTGAAGCATTTATATCCTTCACAGCACCTTGCCAGTCGAGACCTTCCATCAGATGTTGCGCTTCAGCAACATCTAACCCAACCTTACCTCGATACAAACTGTTATCAGCAGAATGCAGCACAACCAAGGAGACCAATTATATCATTGACATCATCATAACAGAAGAAAGAATTCATATTCCAAGAGAGAAAAGGCATCATACTCGGGAATAAGTGCCTTGAAACCAGACCCAAGCTCAGATATCTTCACAGCATGATTCTTGACTTCATAATCCACTCCCCACCATTCTTGAAGAACAACAATTCCTGGGGCATCATCTCTCCCCACAACATAAGCATCAAATTCCTGCCAAAAGAAACAAAACTTGGAATGTTCAGTGAAAATTCCATGAATTCAAATTTCAAGTAGTTGAAATACCATCGAACTGAGCATCTCAATGCTCCAGTAAAACTAAGTGCAAGCTTGTTAAAGTATTGATATAATTAATCTTAACGCACCATCTTAAGCTTTTTGGCTCAAAAGTGATTCAACATTGTATCATAGCAAGAAATCCCATGTTTAAACCCTGTAATGTCATTTCCTCCCTCAATAAATAATGATTTCTACTTGTTCACCTATAAGTGCCCAAACCCACCACTAGCAGATATTGTCTTCTTTGAGCTTTTCCTTTCGAGTTTCCCCTCAACTAGGGAGAGGTTTCTACACCTCTTATACCCCTTGGGGCCTAATGCCCTTGCTTGCACACCGCACTCTTACAAGGAATGCTTCTTCTTTTCCCTCTCCAACCAACATGGGATCTCACAATCCACCCCTTGGAGGCCAGCATATCTATGAGGGGTGGACTTGAGCTACTACATCACCTTCCTACAAATTTTCAACCGAGTGGAAGGAGTGTTGAAGTATTGCTTTCGACCATTTTGGGTTGAGTAGTGATTTAACAAAGCTTTAAGTGGACAACACAGGTCATTAAGGAATCTAGCTCTAGTTGCATTACAACACTAACCATAGCTACTCAATCCACTAATCGTTTCAAATAGCAAACCCCTAATCATCTAGGGTTACAACAAATCAGGCCACAGGGTTAACTCCATTTCCCCTAAATTAAACACTGCCACAAGAATCCCACCGACCCATTAAACAAAGTAGGCGAATTCCCCAAAAAACGACACCATCAATCTTTCCCAAACGGCAAACAGCAAATAGAATCATACCCAGATAAAGAAACAGAGAATGGAGGAAAATCAAAGTGAGGGAAAACATAAAAGAGGAAAACGGAAGTGAACTCACAGTGCCATCCCTCTCAATTTGGATTTTCTTGAAAGGGGAAGAAGCAGAAGCAGCCATGGAGCGGACTGAGAAGCGAGAAAGTGAGAAGCCTAGCTTGTGAGCAGTAGAGAAGATTGCCGTAGTCTTGAGAAGCGGCACCAGAGAAATGGAGGACCGTAAATTCGATAATAACATCTCTCAACGCCTTACACGATACAAGAGGATCCCTCGGTGCGTAGTCAAAACGCTGAGCAGGCGCGGGAGAAATGGGGAGCGGCGAGTAAAGGTAAAAGTGAGACTAAATGATGTCGGTTGCTTCGCCAACCGCCAAACCCCGAAGGTAATGCCGAAGCTAATGCGGTACCACTAAACAGTTAATTATAACAATTAGAATGACAAAAAAAAAAATTATAATTCTTCTTGAGCATGCCTTATAATATGCATCATATTAAATATATTATTATTATTTATTATTATTATTATTGGAAATAAGGAATTAAATGCTAAAAAAGATGAAGGAGTCTAATTATAGGTGTTAATTTAATAAAACTAAATATTAAAGAAATTTAGAAAATATACATGAAATTTTGGAAAATTGTTATACTAAGTAAAGATATGACGTGGAGTTTATTAGTTGGAGATTTAATATCTAATTTAATTTGTAATTATCTATGTTAACTGTGGTTAATTAAATTTATTAATATATGTTTCATTTCTTACTTTTTATTAAATTTATTAATTCAATATTACTAAAACCAGAAATTTATTTTGTTTCATTAAATTGTTTAAAATCTACAAACATATTTAAATAATTAATTTAGTAAATATATTTTGAGTTTTGAACGAGGACAGTTGTGATTAAAATTGAAAAAAGAAAAAGAAAAAAGGTGAGGTATTAATTTAGTATTTTGGCGCAATAAATATTTGAGCTTGAATGGCCGGAGAAACCACTGGCGGCTATTGACAGTATAAAACGCAGAGAATATGCAGGAAATGAGAGAATCGTGCTTCTTGGAAACCAATCCCCATTTTTCTGTTTCGATTCGCCACTTTCTTCCTCTGTTTTCTCAAATTCCAATTCCGTACTCTCACACAGAATCGCCCAAAATCAAGATCTCTGATAATGGCCACGCTTCCCGACTCTCTGTTCGGGGAACCGTCGGCTGCCGAACGAACCACCGCGCCGAAATCCAACACTTCTCATCCTCCTAATTCAGACCTAAACAAGGTCTCTATCGAAAAGCTGATTCTCGCTCTCCACAACGCCCATACTCGCGAGCGTGCTTTGCAGCTTCTCTCTCAGGTACTGTCTATAAGTGATTCGATATATTGCAATCTCTCCGTTTACGTTGTTTGGTTTCTGGTGATGAGCAGGCGATCATACTCATACTCCAGGTTTTTTCTCGCTCTAGGGTCAGAGCAAAGTAGGAACGAAAAGTTCATTGTTCACTTTTAATTCGCCTTGGACTCGAAGAATTATTTAAGATTTTGAGTTTTGCTCCTAATTTCCCCTATTTTCTTACAATGTTAAGATTATATATTAAAAAAAAAACGTTAAAATTTCTGGCTCTGCCTTGGTTGTTGAGAAAATATTGAGATGGAATTGAGGTGCATTACAATCTAAATGTTGCATTCTACTCTTTTTCCGATGATTCAAACTCTTGAGTGCCGTTTTTTTTTTTTTTTAATCTTTTTTTTCTCATCAGAATAGGAGTAGGAGTGACGATTTGGCTGTTCTGATATGGCATTCCTTTGGTACGATGTTTACCCTTCTGAAGGTATGAACTCTCACTTGTGGCCATGTCTTTTCAGAACAATGTCAATCTTCAGGCTGTGTGATTCCTTTTGGGGATGTGTGCTGCAATTGTAGGAAATCATGGAAATTTACCCTTCGCTGTCCAAGCCCGATCTTACAGAAAGGGCTTCAATTAGGGTCTGCAATGCTCTTGCTCTTCTTCAGGTTATGATCTCTCATCATGGCTCATCTTTTTCGCATCAGATATGAACATGAATGAACAAAATTTGCATTGTTTGTTGGATATATTGAACTTGTATGAAGCTCTGATTTCAATCCTATTTGGATACTGTATGTGAATCTTTCAATGCATGCATCATATCTCCATGGGTTAACTCATAATTCAAATACTTTCAAATTTACCTTCTTACTTATGAATCTGTGTTCTTATCTTCTGCAGTGTGTGGCTTCTCACCCAGAAACAAGGGTGCCATTTATGAAAGGTAAAATCTCAGCAAAATTCGATTTATCTTTGACTTTTTCAAGCACGAATCAGTGGCTTTTTGAATTAGGTAGCATTGATGGTCTGAGTTTTGCTAATTTTCCATTGCTTCTGCTTGAATGTATATTATTTTGCAGCCAAGATCCCACTCTATTTGTACCCTTTCCTTAATACCACCATTAAGGAAAAGCCTCATGAATATCTCAGGCTCACAAGCTTAGGAGTAATTGGTGCTCTAGTGAAGGTAGTCACTGGTTTCTGTTCTGTACATTTTGTTTTCTGTTCTGTGGTGAACATCAACACTTGCTAACACGCACCGTAATGGAATGATCACATTGAAACACACTAATGAGTTCAATAACAAAAATTACAGGCGCACACACACAAAGTTCTGGTTTGGTTTGTTTTGTTTTGTAACTATGGAACTCACTAATCGGTGAAACTGAAGATAAGCAATGGTTTGCAGGTTGATGACAAGGAAGTAATTTACTTCCTACTCAAAACTGAAATAGTTCCATACTGCCTGCGATGCATGGATGTGGGAAAAGGCTTGTCGAAAACGGTGAGTACAACGAGATGAGATCATTAACTGCGTTTCAAATATTGCTTTCTTAATAATGTCAAGCACCTTTATTACTAGGCTGTTACTCATAATCTTAAGATCATCTAGGTTTCCACATTTATTCTTCAGAAAATTCTAATGGATGAAGAGGGATTGAGGTACTGCTGTCTCGTAGCTGATCGATTTTTCGCAATAACTAGTGCCTTGGAAACAATGATGGAAAAAATTTCAGATGAACCCTCACAACGTCTGCTAAAACATATTGTTCGCTGTTATCTTAAGCTATCTGAAAGTCCAAGGTTAGCTAAAAGTTCCTCTGAAGGCTTTAAAAACTTCATAATTTGATTGGTTTTACCATTACTCTTGATATTACATCATTGATTCTGTGCTTGAAATTATCAATAAAGGGCTTGCCCGGGACTTGCTAAACTCCTTCCTCAGATGTTAAACGACAGCGCGTTTACCGACCTCCTTCGTGTAAGTTTTGCATCTACAGTGAAAGTTTATCACATCAATTCCTTACATCCATTTCTGAAGCTTAAGCTATTATGAGTTTGTTACTTGCAGGATGATCCAACAGTCATGAGCTCCTTCCATCAGTTGCTTCGCAATGTACATGAGAATAGATTACGAGAGAATGAAGATGAATATGGCACTCCCAAAACAGGTTGAACAAATTATACATACATAGCTCTAACAATGAGTTAGTTCATCTTCCACATTTCTCTTTCATCTTCCACATTTTTCTTTGTAGATGACTCCTTAAAATTTAGTGTTATGAAGGGGAATCTCATCTTGGCTTTCACAATCTCTCCTACTAGTTGAACTTTGAGCTTAATTGGGTTTTTCAAAAAAACTAAAGGTCTAAAGGGAATTAAAATCGTAACCGTTCAAGCCACCGTCAACAGATATTATCTTCTTTGGACTTTCTCTTCCAAGCTTTCTCTCGAGGTTTTAAACGGCGTTTGGTGGGTGGAAGTTTTCACATCAAGTGTTTTGTTCCTTTCTCCGCATCTGGTAGGTAAGGTTTTCACACCCTTTACATCAAGTGTTTTGTTCCTTTTTCCGCATATGGTAGGTAAGGTTTTCACATCCTTATAAGGAGTGTAGGAGTGTTTTGTTCTCCTCTTCAACTAATACATAATTTTTCTCCACCCAATTTTACTCGTAAGTAGAAATTTTGACCATTTGGATTGGTTAAAATTAGTTTGGAGTTTGAAGTTGGTAGTTTAAAATTAATTTTAGTTTTATGAAAGTTAAATTTAAATGTAAAACCAAACATGAAAGCTATGACTAAAATAATTTTGAAATCACCCTTAAACATATTGAAAGATTTCTTCTAAATCAATCGCCAGTTTAGTTTTTAACAAAAGTTGGAGATTTAAATAGTTGGATGAACAATTTTTACTGTGCAAAGCTTAACTGAACCATAGAGTTTCAAATTAAATCCAAAATACAAGAACTCAAATCAAGCATTTAAAATTATATAATATTTTTTATTAAAAAAATTAAACGGGGATTCCAGGAAGCTTAAAACTTTCAAAACATAAGAATTTGAGAGAAGGAGGGAGTTAGATTGTGATACCCAATCGAACTCCGATTCTTCACTTTGTTCGTAAATCCTGAAGACTGAAGAGAATCATCAGTTGCATCCCATCCCCACTTATTTATTTCAACTATTCACTCTCTGCAATTCCCTCCCGCTTTCTCCGATGGCAATTCAGGCCAGCTCCTGCAATCCCTCACTCATCAAGTTCGGATTGGCTTTGATCGCCCTCTCTATTGCCGGTTACATTCTCGCTCCTCCTCTCTATTGGCACTTCAAGGAAGGTTTAGCCGTCGTTACCCGCTCCTCCTCTTCTTCCTCATGCCCTCCTTGTTTCTGCGACTGCCCTTCTCAGCCCCTCATCACAATTCCCCAAGGTATCTTTTTCTTTCTCCTTTTCTTATGCTCAGATCCGATTAGATCTCTTCTGGGTTTCGTCTAATTTTGCCACTGGTTCGTTAATTTGTCGATTCTCTTTCTGCATATGGGTAATGATCTAATTGTTTATCTGATTATGTGTGTGAACTTCTTCCTTGTAAATTGAAGTCAGCATGCCTTCAATTACCCTTTTCTGGTTTTTGTGTAATCTGTTTACTTACTGTGGTTAGTGTTTGTGCAGAATTGAGGAACACTACTTTTGGAGGTTAGTTTCACTTTCTTTCTCAAATGGGTATAATGTTTTTGGTTCATCATGACAAGTGATCCTGAACTTTGCTATATGAATATCAGAGATCTCAATATCTTAACCCTTTGATGATCATGAATTAGATTGTATTACCCTAAGGGGGCTATTTGCTGGTTTTTTCTTCATTTAAAGATTCTTCAAAAATTTCACAAAAAATACACTTGTTGAGGTAGCCTTTTGCTTCTTAGGCTGTAAATAATGGTTCTGGAGTTGAAAGGTGAGACTGAGTGTTTGAAACAAAACTGCAAGATAAATGGCGTAAGGAGCATGAAAGATCTAAAATTGCCTTCTTAATATGTTTTATTGTCAAGATTCGTAAGTGTCTTTGTGTGTGAGATCTCAGATCTCACATCAGTTGGAGAGGAGAACAATGCATTCCTTATAACAGTATGGAAATCTCTCCAGAGCAGACACGTTTTAAAATCGTGAGGATGACGATGATACATAACGAGTCAAAGTGGACAATATTTGCTAGCAGTGGGCTTAGGCTGTTACAAATGGTATTAGAGCTAAACACCGGGCGGTGTGCTTAGGCTATTACAAATGATATCAGAGCTAGACACCGAGCGGTGTGCTAGCGATGATGCTAGGCCCCCAAAGGGGTGGATTGTGAGATCTCACATCGGTTGGAGAG
Source organism: Cucurbita maxima (assembly GCF_002738345.1). NCBI lineage: Eukaryota > Viridiplantae > Streptophyta > Magnoliopsida > Cucurbitales > Cucurbitaceae > Cucurbita > Cucurbita maxima. Next base: position 1,077,418 of record NW_019272052.1, read on the forward strand.
GGGAACAAAGTATTATTTTAAAAGGGTATGGAAAGCTCTCCCTAACAAACGCATTTTAAAATCGTGAGGCTGACGGCGATACGTATCGAATCAAGGCGGATAATAGACCTTTGGATTTCTTTCCTCACATTCACATCCTACCTACTCAAACTGACATTGCTATCACCTTCTTTCAGTATGACAGGGAGGAGATGTGTATTAGATATTTTTTTTCTTTCACTTGACGGATAAACTTCGATTACTAGATCGTAATAACTCGTGCATTTTGCAGATTGTATTAAGCACGATCCAGAAGTGAGTCAAGACACAGAAAAGAACTTTGCAGACCTATTGTTAGAGGAGCTGAAGCTAAAGGAAACCGAAGCTTTGGAAAATCAGCGCCGTGCTGATATGGCTCTGCTCGAGGCAAAGAAGATGACATCTCAGTATCAAAAAGAAGCAGACAAGTGCAATTCTGGGATGGAAACATGTGAAGAAGCTAGAGAGAAAGCTGAAGCAGTATTAGCTGCACAGAAGAGACTAACAGCAATGTGGGAGCAAAGGGCTCGCCAAAGGGGTTGGAAAGAAGGCATGGCTAAGTCTCGTACTCAAAAACAAGCAAATATTCAAACTGCATAGAGACAGCTTTCAAACAGTAACACTTCCTTCCTCACCTTTTTGTTTTCATATATATATATCTTCTGGTAGTAACTTAAATATTACTCGGTGTCACGTCGCAAATAGATCGAAACGATTCTTGTTTAGCTAATTGAAATGTCAATTACCATTGTTAGTGAATCATAAGAAAATGTTCATCTGGTTTGTCATCTTTCTTGTCAATTTAAAAAGATTTGTGGCTATTGAGTTTCAGAATTTAAAAGGGTCTTAATTTTACCTTAATTTGTATTTATTTATTTATTTATTCATTCCAAATGTTCCCATTCTGGATCGAACTTGGGAATCATACATAAGAAAGGCATGATGTAGAAGATTGCAGCTCTCAGTATGATTCACTTTCAATTAGGCCTTTGGAGTGTTGTAATCGAACCGCCCTCCCCTGCAATTGAATCATACCTTCGAAATATGTAAGCCACAAATACCACCGCCGTCAGCACCACCAAATCCTTCGCTGCACATTGCTTGTTATGCTCGCTGGCCATCCCCGTCTGCGGCCCGTTTGACCAGAACAGATAATCCAGCAGCGCCGCCCCTTTCTCCTCCCTGAACCGGTCCGGCTTAAACGCCTCCGGCTCCTCGAACACGTTGGGGTCCCTCATCACCAGTGGCTGATACCCACAAAGCAGCTCCCCCTTCTTGATGTCGAACACTGCATCGTGCGAACTTAGCTTGAAATCCTTCCTCGCTCTCGCGTATTGGGTCGGAACCGGCGGGTCCAGCCGGAGCGTCTCGTACACGAAGGAGTAGACCAGCTCCATCTCCTTGACGGACTCAAATGTTAGTCCCGACCCGGATTTTGCCCTCACTTCGTCGACGATTCTCTGTTGTAAGCCGGTTCTGTCGTTGAGTATACGATCCATTAGAACCGGAAGAAAGAGGCTGAATCCACCGTAGGCGTTGAATCCTAAGGTGAAGATAAGATTGTGAATGGCTTCATCCTTCTTCAACCCGAACTCGGAAACGCCTCGCTGCACCACTTCTTCCCCTGTTTTACAAATTTTTTTAAAAAAATGTACCTTCAACTTTTAAATTTATACTTATTTAATAATAATTCATTTTAAAATAATTTAATAATAATCCTAAGGAGAAGATTGTTGAATTGAAAGATGTTAATTATGGAAATGTCTGTAAAAATTATAAACATTAAAGAAACTGAGAAAAGTATCTAAAATAATAAATAAAGTTAAAAGTTCTAATACTTTTTACTATAAATATTGAGGCAACAATATTATGTCAATATTTTATGTGGGTGGTTTCGAGGAAAGAGAGGTACCTTCCTTTTCGATGAAATCGTAGAGTCTCCGGTACCGGCCGGCGATGGGGAAGAAGGGTAATCGGAAAGAGTGGAGGAAGATTTCCTCGAGGGGCTGGAAAATGCCGAGGTGAATGGTGGGGACGAGCTGGAGGCCGAGCCAGATGATGACGTCGATGTGGGCGGATTTCGCCACTTCCGGTGATTTTGCAGTATCGGCGCCGACCAGGGTTTTGGAGAAGAAATTGAAAAGAGCTGGTTGGAGAAGGTTTCTGAAGCTGGATTTTTGGTTGTTTGCGATTTCGGATTCAATGCCGTCCCAAAACGTGGAGAGGTTGGATTCCAGCTCGGGTATCCAAATCTTCGAGCTCCGCCGCAGGATGTCTATGGTGAAGTTCTTAATCTGGAAGTAAAATTGGTATGAGAAAATTAATTATTGAAATGAATGTGTTGGATGATGAAAGTCCCCTCGGCTAATTTAAGAAGTGAGGAATACTAACTCCATTGGTAGAGGCCTTTTGGGTAATCCCCAAGCAAAGCCATAAGAACTTATGTTCAAATTGGACAATATCATATCATTGTGAAGAGTCGTATTCATTTAACCTGGTATCAGAGTCATGCCCTAAACTTAGTCGTGCCAATATATTGGTAAATTCTCGAATGTCGAACAAAGGACTCCAAAAGCAAAAGGAGTCAAGTCAAGCGTCCTTGAAGGTACGAAGACAGTCAAAAATGACTAAGACTCCAAAGGAATCAAGCTTCGGTTAAGGGGAGGCGTGCTTTGTTCGAGGGGAGGTGTTGGATGATGAAAGTCTCACATCCGCTAATTTAGAGAATGATCATGGGTTTATAAGGGAGGAATACTAACTCAATTGGTATGAGACGTTTTGGGAAGCCCAAAGCAAAGTCATGAGAGCTTATGCTGGACAATACCATACCATTGTGGAGAGTCGTATACCTAATGATTTAGAATTAATTATTGAAGAAGACAGAAAGAGATGGAGTGGTTGGGGGGAAATTTCTCAAGTTGAAACCCTAATCGTACCTTCGAGTGTTGAGATTCCGACGTATCCAAATAGGCACACACTCTCATGTTTCCGGTGAAGCTAGTGCTGGGCATGAAATCGCCGACCAGAACATTCTTCTTCTCCACTACCTCCATGTCGAACAGATGCGCAAACGACTTGCAATCGAGAACCGCAGTCACTTTCGGATCGCTTAAGATGAAGGGGAATGACGGAGGGACATTCGTCCTGAAAACCGTGCTTCGATTCTTCTCCATCCGACTCCTGAAGAACTTGTCCGGTCCTTGAAACCAGAAGTAATCCAGGCGGTCGGCGATGGATCCGAACAGCGGCAAGCCATGACTGCCGGGGATGTTTTTGAGCGGCAAAGTGACCGGCGGCGGGGATATTGACGAAGGGATGGAAGGCACTCCGCTGGAGGCCATGGCCACCATCGTAGATATGAGATTTGTCGGAGCGTTTTGACAGTGAAGTATAGGACGGTGAGATTGCTTGAACCTTGCCGTCCCAGGTAGACTGATGGAGGGAGATTTAAGAGGAGTTTTGTTAAGCAATTGGGGAGACGAAGAGGGAGAGTGACGTGGCTATTGCTCATTTGCTAAACATTAATAAAGATTACAAAATGTGGATAAATAACGGGAATGTCATTTTGACTTCTTTTTTTTTTTTCGTCCAAAATTATTGGAGTGATAAAATTTTAATTTTAATTATTATTATTATTATTATTATTGAATAATAAACTCAATTTAACCCTAAATTTTCTTGAGTTACTCCTATTAATGGTAAAATGTTAATGGCGTAAAAAACGTGAATTTACATCTTTTCAAATCTTTAATAAAAATTTACCAAAAATTAAATTAAATTAAATATTATTTTAAAGATTCTGTTTAAAATTAACCATGCGATTTTACTTAATTAAATTTTAGAAAATCATAAATTTACTCCATTTATAAAGTTTCAAAATGATCTAAATAACTTCACCACCATGGTTTTGACCTATTACACATTGGTATTTCTCCCCTCCAACTGATGTCGGATCTCACAATTCACCCTTCTTAGGGGCTAGCCTCCTCGTTGACATATCACTCGGTGTCAAGCTCTAATACCATTTATAACAGTCAAAATCCATCATTAGCAAATATTGTCTGTTTTTGCTCGTTATGTATCTTAGTCAGCATCATGGTCTTAATACACGTCTACTAGGGAGAAGTTTCAACATCTTTATAAAGAATGTTCTGTTCTCTTCTCCAACCGATGTGAGATCTCGTAATTCATTCCCCTTCGTAGCTCTGCATCCTCATTGGCACTCATTCCCTCTCCAATTGATTTGGGATCTCACAATCCACCCTCCTTTGGGCGAACGTTTTCACTGGCACACTGTCCAGTGTCTACTTCCCTTTGGGGCTCAATGTCATCACTGGCACATCATCCGATATCTTGCTCTGATACCATTTGTAATAACTCAAGCCCAACATAGTATCCTCAAATCTTTTCCTGGCAGACTTTCCTCAAAATTTTTAAAATGCTTGATGATATGATGTTATCCACATGGAGACTATCAAAAAATATTAAAATATTTATTTTAACGATAGATCATGTAAATAAATATATTTCTTTTAAAGGTTTCATCCTACTTGTATTTGTGGATTTTTTTTATAACTTTATTTTATATTTTGGAGGTTTTTTTTTTAAATTTTATTTCGAATGCCAACAAAATAAAAATGGGTACAGAAAATAATGAAATTGGCAGTGTCGTTGATATTTTTGAGATGGGAAAACCTTTCTAAATGAATTTGAAACCACTTATTTAAATATTCACGCTACACAAATAAATCCTTTTACAACAAATATATATATAGATATATATATTTCAAATGCTTTTCAATTCGAAATTAAAACAAAAAAACAAAACAAAACAAAACAAAAAGAGTTGGATTTCTCGTGTCAATATATTCATGTTTTGTTTGTTAGATATTAAGTGAAATTTTTACATTGGTAACCAAAATGTTAGTCTTATAAGATTAGCTTGAAATTAATTTAATAAACAAATAAAAAATGGTCACCAGCTAATAGATATGTGAGCTAACAATAATAAATATATATTTAATAGGAATTTTTTTTCAATATAATTAGTAACAACTAACAATAATTCACTTTTATTTTAGTGTCTTAAAAATGAGAGAGATTAATAATTTTCAAATTATTTATATATATATATTGTTCACATTTATCAATTACAGGTTAATTTGTTTGTTTTTACTTTTTTTTTTTTTTTTTTTTTTTTTTCATA
>NW_019272052.1:1082880-1088647 GCF_002738345.1 Cucurbita maxima
TTTTTTTTTTTTTTTTTTTTTTTTTTTTTTTTTTTTTTTTTTTTTTTTTTTTTTTTTTTTTTTGACATAATTATTCCGAGTTACATAATAAACAACTATTTTTAGAATTGAAAATTAGAAAATGAGAAAATAACCCAATTCAAAGGTCATCTAAGCTGTCATGGTATGGAGAACATTAATTGGGACAGTGTGGGACCCTCCTAAATGCGGCCCTACTTCGGTGTTTTGAAACAATTTAATTCATATTTTTAAATTTATCCAAAGCTACTAAAACGTGGAACAAAACTCTTTTGTTTTTATTTATTTGAACTTTACCTAAAATTTTCCATTGTAATAAAATGGGAAGAAATTTTAAAATTTAGAAACTACCGCGTTCCCGATATTTGGTCTAATACTATTTGTAACCACTTAAATTCATGGTAGTGTAATGGGTAAATGCGAAAAAAAGAAAAAACAAGAAGCAAAGTGAAGGTAAGTGCAGAAAAAACAGATGCAGAGCAGGCCCTCCTAGTTCAATGTTGGTCATCTTGTTCAAGTTCCCTTTGAGATGGGCAATCCCAAATTTGTCAAGTCTTACTCATCCCCTAACCCATTTGTTGTACTTAGAAACAAACAAACAGATAAACTGCATCTTGCTGGGTTCCTTCCAGGCATTACTGTACAATAAATTTCAAGCACTATATTATACACTAATTTCATGATGTCATTGCCAATGTTGATATCCACAACAATCTTTAAATTCCTAGCTGAGGGTGTTCAAAGAATAAAACCATGCAACACTTTCTACTAAACTCACCAATTTATTCGACCATTCCATTGCATCTCTGCTAATCTCCTGCCATGTTGACAATGTTGATATCACATTGCTCTTGCAGGCTGCACCAGAAACTAGCTCTTTTGATGAACAGCGATTTGATGGATGTCCATCTCCTTCAACATCACTGCACGTCCACAAGAATCACATGGCGCTGTTCTGGACCCACAAATGCTTTCATGCTCAGACAGCCCTCTCAGTCTGTCTCGGATGTCCATAGCAGAACTTCCAGCTTGAACCATGTCCCCGCAGAACTGACATGTGATCAGGCGCAGTGGGCAAACCAACGCTTGATGTTGCACCTGTCAACAATACATTGAAGGAAATTTTTGTTTACAACGATAGTAATGGGATGCCTTCGTGAACTAACAAAGAAAATCTTGACTGAAACACATTTGTAGACTAAATCAAGAAAGATTCATCAGGAAAAGCACAAAGATTAGCTGCTTACCATCTCTTCTTTCTCAAGGACTACTCCACAAGCACATTTGAGTGGTACATGGAACACCTTGTCGTGCTTCTCCATCTCACTTTTCTGAAGAGCTTGTCCACATTTATCACAATGCACATGATTCTTTGCCTCTTCCACTCTAAGGACCACGCCACAGTCAGCATGCTTGCAAACAATGTTGTGTCTACTGCAGTAAGCTTCATGCAAAGCTATAGTTCGACTGGGCATGTAATGCTTGCAATTCCGACATTCTGCAGTATCCTGGTCTATAAATGTTGATGAAGAGACTTCCTGTCTACCCACTTTATGGTTTGTGACATCCTCGATACTCACCGTGATTTGGTACTTTGAAGTTCCCTTAAATCCATAGACTCCAATGCTATAAGTACCAGACCCGAAGTTTTTATCTCTAGAGTTAAGGATTAGGACCTTTGAACCAATATCATGCGAAGACCAAGAATGCTGGTGCTGAGTAGGAAATATGAGAGGATGCTTAGAAATGTAAATGTTTGTATCTCCTTCATTAGTCTCCACTTCAAACTTTACTTCGACCCTTGCATTTCCGGAAGAAATTACATCCCATATATCGTTGTCTATGGAGAATTTGTAATATGAATAACACCCTTCCTCAACCATACCAGACTCCTGCTTCTTAAAAGTTAGCAGCTTGAGAACATGTTGATCCATGGTTCCAGAGGGTGAATCAGGACCAACTATGTCAACCTCAATATCTGTTTCTAAAACGGATATACTAGAAGATGGTTTCAACTCAAGAACATTTAACTTGTATGTAAGCTCCCCATAGACAACAGTCAGAATATCACCTTGAGAAAGGGTGGCATGCTGACGAAGACTTGTCTCAAGGATAGCTTTGGGATTTGGCAAGTCCAAAAATCCTATACCTTCTGGTTGCAGCTTTGCATAGGTTCCTTTGGGTAGCCACACATAACGTACTTCAACTAATGGTTTCGTTGAGGAGTCGTCCAGAAATAAATTTCGCCAAACATGAGGAGGCAGTTCAACAAAACCTTCGGCTGCAGTAAACTCCAACACACCAGAACGGGTGGTTCTGTGAGTCTTTTCTTCAGTGATGTCCGAGTCAGAAGGACCTTGATGTACTACTGATAGTTGGAAGTACACAGGCCCCTTATCAAAAGCACCTTGATCAGACAATTCTGTGAAACCAGAAGGGGGCAACTTGATCTTGTCTCCATTACCCTCATAAGGTATAGCTTCTAAAACACGGTAAAAGGTAATTCCTCTTCCCGCAAGCAAGGATTCCTCCATTATTTGATCAGCCTGGAATGTTCACAGCCTTTGTCAAAAGGGAAAGTGGAAAATCCATGCGTAAAAAAGTGGACAATTGGAGAAATGCCATTCTGGAGAGAAAATTTCAAACTCAAATTCTTTCTACACGTATACCTATTGACAATACCAGGTAATAGAAGGTGAAGATGTCCAAGTTAAACGACAACAAACGCATGGAGAACATAACTACAGCTCTATATCAGGTGATAATTTATAACACATTGATCCTACGGAATTCTCAATTTTTATTAAGTTTCATCCAATACATATCTCTTAGTTAAGATTTTTACATCCAAAAGAGACAATTTGTCTGCACTATGTCAGCCAAATTTCGACTTTCCATGAAGACAAGCCAAACAAGATATTAACTTTTCTAGGACTCTTGAGTTCCATACAACTTACGACAGTACTAGTTCTTAAAAACAATCTTTAAAAATTGTTCCCCCAATCCTGTTATGTTCAGCCTTCTTCCTATGAAATAGATTAAGAGATCATTAAAAAATTAGTTTTTGAGCTAGAAATCAGGCTCCAAATATCCTTTTTGAAGACATAATCCTTTCCTTACATGGATCACTCTCTTTTGTACAACAAAACTTTGGAAGTCAGCTTCTCCCCCTCTTTTTAGCAGATTAGTTATCTCACCATCATCTAACAAACACGTTCACAAAACCAAGCCAGGAGGCATCATGCCAAGCAAGTTAAGCACAAAAGAGGCAACAAAAGCATGTCAACATTCAAGTATATCCCTTTCCCATTCCAGTCATTGAAAGTTTTCTAAGTTGTGAACGTTTAGGAGAGCGCATTTTAAACGTTCCCATATCCCGAAAACATCAACCTGGACACAACCGAGGAGCCAAGAATTTTGAAACAACAATAAATACGCTCAGCCATTGCGTTTATTGGGCGATTGCAATTGCATTTCAAGAGACTCAAATACAAGGAACGAACGAATTTTCCTTGCTTTAATCCCTCCAGACAACAAAATAGTCTAATTATCTGTCGAATAAATGGATAACAAAAGAATATATAACCATCTGAGAATAGAGAATGCTTGAAAGCTCGCAGTCTGGATTCAGAACCAAATAGCTTCTTCAGCAATCCAAGAAACAAAAGAAAAAACGCAAGAGATCAATCCGTATGCGTATGCGACCACCATTCACAAGCAAAAAAATTCATCAACATAAACATAGAATCACGATCGACATATCCAAACAAATCGGGCATATAACTGAAAATCTAGAAAACGAAAAAAGAAATCAGCTGTAGAGAGCACCTTAATTCGGGCCTCGGCAGCATCGAGACGTCTTGAAAGTTGAGCCGCTTCAATGGCTTCTCGTTGCTTTCTTGCCTCTTCTTTAGCTTTCCTTTCCCTCTGCACTTTTCGTCTAGCCATCTCCTTCCTTTCCTTCTGCTCTTTCTCGAGCTTCTCTCTCGCCATTCTAAGCTCGAAATCCATCTCCTCCTAATCTGCGCCCTCTTCGTAGCTGAATCTCTCCCTGTGCAAAACTTATATCCGATCGGAAAAAATAGCGAAATTGAAGATTGTTAGGTTGGATTTGGAAGTATTTATGAATCTTTCAGGTGAGGAAACGGAGACGAAAGCTTCCGACTTCCAGAAGAAAAACCAAATCGGATTTTTTGAGCGTCAACCATGGACGGTGGATGGATCGTAATTGGGCTTGATTCTGGAAGCTTCGATGACTCGACCCATTTCCCATTTTAGGGCCCAAAAAATGCTTATCATGAAGGAGAAATTTATAACAAACGTGCCTTCCTTCCCACACAGTTTAGAAGGAAACTAAAAGAACATTCGGCCTAATACGGTCTCTCAAACAAAATTAATAAAACTTTTAAGGCTTTTCGTTTTTTAATTTAATAGGTCACCAAAAATTCCTCTTGATTCAATCTTCTATATTTTAATTTTGTTTTATTTGATATTCAACTTCCAATTTTTTATCCAATTGATATAAGACTTTAAACTTGGAATGTTTGTCTATATTAAATGCAAGAAATTGTTTCTCGAAAACGAAATCTACTAACAAATTGAGGCATTTTTCAATGCTTTCAGATTTAAAATTCAAAATATTTTGAAAGCACCACTTTTGACAAAATATGATAAAAGTCTCACGTCTGCTAATTTAGGGAATGACCATAAATTTATAATCAAGGAATACTCTTTTTATTTAAGGAAGCCCAAAGCAAAGTCATGAAAGTTTATGTTTAATAAGCTTAAAGTGAAAACAAAGCTATGAGAGAGGTTATGTTCAAAGTAGACAATATTATACCATTATAGAGAGTCGTGTGATTTCTAACATGGTGTTAAAGAACTCCAAAATTTATAATATATATATATATATATCAAAACTTTATAGTTTATTAAAAAAAATAATAACAACAACTGTAGAAATTACTTTGGAATTAACACTGATTTGAAAGAGATAAAAGAATGATTAATTAATAAATAAATAAATAAATAAAAAGGGTAATTATAATTAGGAATAGATTACATAGGTTGACAAGGTTCATTAAATTGGCCAAGAATTGTGTGGAAGTTGTCCAAAGCATCTTTTGCAGCTCGATTTTGTGCAATGAGCTTCTTCCCATAGCTTCCTTTCCCAACCAGCTGCTTGTCTATCAGAACGTGAATCTCCTTTCTTTCTTCCCATAAGTCCACGAATTCCCACTTCAGGTTCCTTTTTTGACACATTTCAGTCAGCTCCGTCATCGGGTGTCTTTTCATGGTCTTCAATGTTATCAATGGCTCCATTAGACCCTTGAATATCTACACAGATAAAACCATCCTATACTTCAATCAAAACTTACCATTATAATTCAAAATTTTGATCGGGGTTGTTTTTTTAAATGTATTTACCGTCCAAACTGTGTCGATCGAGTTACTATCTGTGAAAACTGCTCCAATGCATGATTCTACTATATCCGCTAGTATCTTTGGAGCTTTAATCATTCCGTTTGAATGCAATGGGTACTCCTCTATATTCTTGCTAAACTCTTCTATCTAGTTGTCACACACAAACAAATTTTAAATAATGACTTTAATACCCAACCTAATTTAATTCGAAAAATAAATGATTCTATTTATTCCCCAAAAACGACTTTTTTTTTTTTTTTTTTTTTTTTTTTTTTTTTTTTTTTTTTTTTTTTTTTTTTTTTTTTTTTTTTTTTTTTTTTTTTTT
>NW_019272052.1:1088926-1104641 GCF_002738345.1 Cucurbita maxima
TTTTTTTTTTTTTTTTTTTTTTTTTTTTTTTTTTTTTTTTTTTTTTTTTTACATATAATATATAATAGAAGAAATAAAATAAAGATTAAAAAATAGGATTTCAAAACAATTAACGCTACATTTAATTTTCACGTCTTATTAATTAATTTAAAAGATTCAAATATTTCAAAAGAATAAATGTAAGAGCATGCCCTAAACCACAATTAATTTCCATGAATTATCACGTCTTTTTAATTAATTAATTACTATTACTGTCACTTTATATTTCGTTGAATCAACTAAAAAAATTGTTTACCTTTATACAAAAAGAATTAAACGAATATTGACTAATTTAAATCAAACACAAGAGGGTTTTTCGAAAAAGAAAAAAATTCAAAAGCAATTTTAGGAAAGAGACGGAATATATTTCTCTCCGATTTTACTACTAAAATTGCACAAAAAAATATAAAATAAAGATTTTGGGAAAAAAAAATCCTTACCGAAAAAGGAAAAAAAGAACGAAATTATATTTAAAAAATAATGGTTATGGAAAAGGTTCCTTATATACTTTTAGATTAAATTTTATAGTTGCAATCGAATTAATTAAATTTTCAATTTTTATATTCTATTACAGAACTTCCATTAATCTTATATATTTTCAAATATCTAAATTTTAGTTCATATGATTTTAATAAATGGATAAATTATTAATCAAATACGCAAATTGTTTGAATTAAATTTAGGCAATAAAAAATATATTTAAGATTTTAAATTTTGAAACAAAAATTTCAGAATTGAATTTTTTTAAAAAGGTATAAAATTGAAGAGGCGAAAGAGAAAAGAAATATCGTAATTAGTGGGTTGGTTAACAGTTAATGATCATAATTAAGAAACAAGCAGAAGAAAACAGAGGAAGTTGAGAGAGAGCGAAAAAAAGAAGCAGTCGATGAAAACGATGAAAAATCAAAGCAATCGATACTTACTTTCTGATCAAGATCAGCCTTGTTGTGGCGAAGATACCGATGAAATCCATGCGTAATCGCAACACGAGCAAGCTTTTCGGTGTCCACATTCGCCGCTCGGAGACGAGTCAGTGAACCGGGCGACAGATTCGGATTCGAGAAGTATTGCTCTCTTGTTATTAGAAAATTCAACACCGAATCGCCTACGTACTCCAATCGCTCGAACGACGAGCAATTTTCCGGCGAATACGACGCGTCTGTGAAAGCCTCTTCCAGCAATCTCTTGTCTCGAAACTCGTAGTTCAAAATAGCTTCCATTCCATCCAGACTCGCCGCCGTTGACTCGCCGACTCTGCCTTCCTGCTTCAACAAATCGACGCCGTCTCCTCCTCCTTCCATGAAGGAAATTTAGGGATTCTGGAACGAAATTTTAATTTAATTCCGTGGCCTAGGAGTATTCTTTTTCCCCTCTCTCTGTGTGTGGCTACGCTGTATGAAATACCTCTCGTCCTTCCGCCGCTACAAAGGGCAAGAGACACCGTATTTATACAATTCAATAAATGGTTGCCGTTTTGATTGAATATTCATTTGATAAACTATTTTAAATTTGATCTAATTTATTAAATTTAAATTTGAGTTATCTTTTACTTTTCAAAAATATTTCGAATTTTTATTTTATCTTTTCTCATGATAATGCCAATATTTATTTATTTAAGTTGAATAATATTTATTAGTTAAAGGGAAGACTTTTTCTCCACCTAAATACAAAATAGGGAGGACCTTATCAATAACACCTTAATAAGAGAGAGAGATAGTCATGTGATGAGGGATTAATAATGTTATTATTATAAAGTTGAGAATCATGTGAAATCAATAAATACATTTATTTTCCTTTTTGAAAAAATAATTCCATCAATATAACATATATCTAAGTTTATTGCTCCTGATTACAAAAAATATTTATATTTAGGGTACAATTTGTCCATATTAATTAGATTCAAATAAAATAAAATAGGAAAATACTATTTTGACCCCCTAATATAATAAGAAATACTCTCTCTGTCTCGTCTCATCATTGGGCCTGTGACCCAAGGTCGCCCCAAGTATAGCTTCATCCAAGCTTACATTTATTCATAATTAATAAAAGTATTTTGAAAAGTGAATGGGCCACCCGGACATATGACGGCTGGACCATGAGCATAGCTATTGAACGTTAGATTAGCGTCACCCATAATATACACATTGTTTTAAGCACATTGGCTTGGGCTAGGGTCCAGCTTTAGCCTACAGCAACTTCCATCACTAGCTATCGTTATCATTATTGCCTACCGCTTGACAATAGTGAACAACTATGGGGCTGTATTGACGAAATCCAATAGTGAACAACTACCCGAAAGTCCAAGGATCTTTAGTACGCTACTCAATCCTACATCCAAACCAACCGCCTTCCCATACGACTACCTTCACTCTAGCCGAAGACCCCACTGTAGTATGCAGCAATAAGACGTCCAGAAGCCTTTGTGACACTAGTGTTACACGGAAGTTATAGGTGAGAATTGGTTTGATGCTTCTAGCAAAACCCATTTGGAGGGTGTGACGAGCCATGTGTAGAGGACCCGAGTACATATTCACCACTTTAATAAATAAATAAATAAATAAAAGAATTTATAAGACAGGATTAAAATGAAACTCATATTAATTAAAAAATTCCAAATTTGAAGAAGACAGCAATATGATGTGTCAAAGTTATGGGTATACCAACCATCTCTTTGTCTCCTCTTTCCATCTCTTTATCACACTTCCTTTCTACATCTCATTCAAACCTTCTTTTTAATTATATATATATATTTTTTGAAGGTAGAAAATGAAGTGAGTAATTATACGAGGCATAGGATTATTATTGAGTCGAGATCTTCCTTCACCAACTTCTACCTTACTCCATCATAAACTCTCATAATGGTCAAAATTCTCTTAACTTTTTCGACTTCTATAAATATATTTGTATGTGTCACGAATTCAAATTCTCATGATACGAATATAATATTATCTTCGGAATAAAATAAAAAAATTAAAAGAAAAGGAAAAGTGAGCATAATTAAAGTGAAATATTTGCATTCAAGAAGGTCTATAGCACACACTTAGCTTCCTTTGCAATTCACACTGAGATTTAATGAAAAAAGAGGACTGTGGCCTCCATAATCAAACCTAATAATTACATATATATATGTATTTTTCTATGTAACTTATACAAATATTTTATAAATAAGTGAATTTTTTTTCTTATTTTTGGTTATTATATACTATTTATTTCTTCAAAATCTGTCAAAAAGGAATGATTTAGGGTACGAAAACTACTCAACGAACCCACTAACCAAAATGGGAAAAAAAAGGAAGAAGCTTTTATGAGTTCTATATATGTTAGTCTTCCTCCTTCCTCAACCAATGCCTTGTCTCCACGTGGCATGTTACACTTGATTAAGATATTGTGCCGATAATTAGACTAGTTTATAAACTCAGCATTTGGTTAATTAATTATTTAGCCGACCATGTTTTAGAATATAAGCATCGTATGATCATAGTGTCTTTGATTAATTTCCTCTTTAATCAAGTGCGTCGGCGTCAAATCTTTGACTTTTTTTTAATTTTAATTTGATTATGACTAAACTACCTCCCGTCCCACTTGATTCCACGCCTTAAATCAAGTGGCAAGTACTGGTAATTTAGTTTCGAATGTAAGGGTATTTCCGTCCTTTTTCCACATAGAGACAATTCCCAACTCGATTTAATTTCTCATGTGTGTGAATCAGTGCGTGTTTTAATCCTCTGCACGTCGCTTTCGTATGACCCCACCATCAGACCCTAATTTCACTCCCTTCAACGGCTCCGATCATCCCAAATCCAAATGCTTACAGCGAAGCGTACGTACGGGAACATAACCCCCCATCTTATATATCAGAAATCTGGACGGCTACAATCCGAACATTTTATTTCTTCATTTTCCTTCCAGAACATGACTCATTTCCACATCAGTCTCGTTCTCGCCATTTTCCTTCTTCTCGCTCCGACCACCACCGCCTCCGCCGTCGCCCAGCCAAGGATTCTGATGAGAAGACAAGTGGTTTTCCGGCCGCCGTCACCGTCACCATACAAATTCACAAACTATGAAGAACAAAAGCGAAGAGTCCCAACAGGATCAAACCCTTTACACAACAAACGGTGATTATTATCTCACAGACTTCTAATATTAAAACTATATTTTTACTTTTTATTAATTTACCCACTTTATTTTTTATTTTTACTTTTCACTCCCAAGCTAAACTGGGTTATTTACAATTTATGTCTAATTTATAGAAGTTTTTAGAGAGAGAGAAAGAGATTAGGGCGTAGAGATGTTTTTCGAGGAAACCCATGTAGAAAATTTTGGTGTTTGTAATTTTTGCAGGTCTCATTATACAATATTAACCCATGTATATTAAATAAATAGACAAAATTTTCATTATTTCTTTCTTTGCTTTAGTTACGTGAAATAATTACTCTTTGAAGTCTCTACCTATGATAGTGAATGCATGTTCAAATGTCTTCTTGAAGCTACCTCTGGTAAAAAAACACTCTCACATTTTTAAGCGGTTGAAGAGTCATTTCTAATGGGTAGAGTAGTAGCTTTTCCTATCATTTAAACTTTCGTGGCGGGTTTTTAAGGGTTGATCAACCTCAACATCGGTAATATGAACAAAACCCATCATAAAATTCGAAGGTAGATTCAAAATTTTTATGTTTAACTAAAATGTAAAAGTTTCTTCATCGATCATTAAATATTCAATTTTAATATTCATAATTTCCCATCATCTTCATCATCGATTTTACAGATTTTACAGAGGGAACAGAATATATGTTGGGGGAGAGAAATCTGTTTCTTAGATCCATGGTAAAAAGATCTAAGCTTTGTGATTAAGAGCTACAAAACTTAGGCTAAATATGGCAATGGAGGGCATTAATAAATGTTTGTATAAAGAAATTCAATATAATGTTAAGAAATTAAACCTAAAATAATAATTATTAGGAGGAGGTGTTTGGAAGTGGGGGCAATGGTCCACCATAGATGTGTAGTATATTTGAGTGCTAACCACTGTGAGGAAATTGGGCTAATGCACTTTCCAAACAACCCCTTCCACCAACCACTCTTTATTTTCTTTCTTCTCGGGTTAGTTTTTAAAATGTGTATGCCGACCTGAAAAAATTTAAAATTATTGTGTATTTCTCCCACACGAGTTTGAATTCGATCATTTTTTTTCTTTTTGCAAACCTTTTCAGGGTCGATGGCTAAAGTTTAAAGAATAAAAATGACGAAAAGGTCACTCGGGATTGTTAAGTTTGTGTTATCTATAGTTAAAAAATCAACTTTATATTTAATATAATTTTTAATTCTTTTTTAATAAAAATGATTACATGTATAAATTAACTAATATATAAGTTAGCTGTTAATTTTGACTCATAGTAAACTTTTTTTTTTTTTTATAAATATTTTAAAGAGAGAAAAAGAAACATTTAATATATGATGATGTGTGCAATTATGAAAGCAATACGTCAAAAATATTTAAAATATAATTTTGGATTAAAGTAAATATTAATATATACTATTAATGCAAAGATTTACTTATTTTATTAGAAATCATGAACACTAAGTAAGATCTTGTGGTATGAACACTACATACGATCGTCGAACCGTTGATTAGCGGCTGAATTTCACAATTTTCTTAAATTTTTATAAGAAAATCCAAGAAGGAATGCGAAATTTGTAAAACTATAAATAGTTCTTGTTGTAAGATCTTCAGCCACTCAAAAGCGCAACCGAATTCTGGCAAATTGGCGTAGGCAGGAGAACGATGAGCTTTTTGGCCGGAAGATTAGCCGCCAAAGAGGCGGCATACTTCATTCAGGAATCCAAACACGCCGTCGGCCGCCTTGCCCAGAAATTTCCGGCGCAACCACCGCCTTCTTCCAATTCCACGACGGACGGCGAGTCGCAAGCCGACATTCTCCCTGAGGTCTTAAGGCACTCTCTGCCCTCTAAAATCTACAGGGAGCAATCTGCAGACTCCCATGGATCGCTCTCTACTTCGAAATGGGTTCTTCCTTCGAACCCTAATTACCGCTCTGTATCTTCAGATTCTCTCAACCCTCTTAGGGCTTTCGTATCCCTTCCCCAGGTTTCATTCGGCCCCAAAAGGTTCATTTCTCTCCCAATTTTATTCTATTTCTCCCAATTTGATTTGTTTTGGCTTGGATCATAAATGTCATGTTGAATTCAGGTGGGAATTGCCTCAATCTGGAAACTCAGTATTGGCCTCAACCGCTAATGACTTGCGGACCGACAAGCATACTCCGATCAATCCTGAGAAGTTGAAGGCAGCTGCTGAAGGCCTTGCACATAGTAACCTCCTAAAACAGAACACTTCTCTGTTTCTCTCCCTGTTTCTCATCCTAAATCATTAGACCTTTCGTATCCGTGTAGTTGGAAAGGCATTTGCTGTAGCTACTGCGCTCGTCTTTGGTGGTGCCACCCTAATCTTTGGAATCACCATGTCCAAGCTAGATCTCAACAATGTAAACATGGACAATTCTTGGTGATCTTTGTATATGCACATACATTTCCATTTAACTTTGATTATGACAGGCCAATGAGATTCAAACAAAAGGAAAAAGCATGATTGAACCAAGGATGAAGATGATCAGAGAGCAACTGGTTCCCTTCAAAGTCTGGGTATGTTACTATATCATTTATGATTCTCACAGCATTCACCTGTTACTGGATCTAACTAGATTTTGTTCGAGTTTTAGGCTGATGGCATGTCAAAGAAATGGCATGTGGAAAGAGAGAAAGATACCAAAGAGAAGCCTCTCATAAAGGAACTATCAAAGACTTTGGGTGCCAAAACTCCCAACTGAAATGTATAATTTTCTTGACCTTCTGTTGTTCATCTTATATATCTGTATATTATATATCTGTATATTATATATCTGTATATAATAGAGTGTGATATCCAGATCTTCACAGATGGAGTATAGAATGTTACTGCTAGCTAGCTAAGTTATACATAAGATCAGTGTTGCTATTTATGTCTTAGGTTGAAAATATAGAACAGACTTGTTCTTCATAGCTTGTAATCTAAACCAGCTCCATACTTCCAGGCCTCGAGTTGTCGTTTCCACTTGAAATTCATCTTTGGTGTTAGTGAACTTAGGAATGGCCTTGAAAAACACACGATTTGGTAAGAATATAGAAGAAAACTGAACCGAATGTTTCACGAAAAAGAAAGGTGGAAGAAGGTTTGGCTTTGTTTGTCATAACCCATAAGGACCATTTACCTTATAATCGGATCAACAAATGTCGAGAGAATCGTGTAGTAGCCAAGCATGCCGAAATGTCCAGCCCAGTCGAGCAACACTGGGATGCCTACCTAGAGCTCAATAAAACAAGATTCAATATCTATATGGAAACTGAGTCAACAAAGAAATAGAAAAGCTTCAATGATCTCAAATTACAATGGACTTGTATAACTCACCTGTTTGTATATTAATGGAAGAAGTTGAGGTTTAGTTAACATAACTAGACCTAGGGTCTGGGCAAGAGGTACAAACTGCACAACATCCTGTCACAACGAAATAAGTTATCGGTTAAACTATGTTTCCGTTGAATTAACGAACGTGCAGAACTTCCAAAGATTAAGCATATCAAAGAACAAATATGACCTGAAGGAAAGGCCTCAGCACTGGATCCCCCAATCTCTGTGAAGAGAACAAAAGTTTTTTATATCTGAATTGAAGAAACTGTGAGTGTTATTCAATGTATAAGCTTACCTGCATACTCTGAAAGTTTACATGAAGAAGCTCATTGATAAAATATGGAGAAATGTTTGATCGTTGCTTTGCAGACATAGCTCTTTGAAACAACCATGAACTACTTAAATTAGGCTGCAAAAAACATTTATGCTTAGGAAGTTGAATAGTTACACTAAGGGAAAAGTAAATATGTAGCCAGAATTCAGCATGTTAACCAACCATGTAAGGATTCAGCAGTGATAAGCTATCAGAGTCAAGGAAGTTGCCTGTTACAGCTTCATATATCCCTTTTGAAATCAACAAGATACGAAATTTAGCAACTCTTCATATATCCCTTTTAAGACGACTATATAAAGTTGATTTGTTCTTCGTTTTTCCTGTCCTATTGTGGACTGCTTAGTTCTTTATGCAAGAACTTAACTCGAGTCCGCTGCTAGCAGATATGCTCTTTTTTGGGCTTTTCCTTTCGGACTTCCCCTCAAGATTTTAAAATGCGTCTGCTAGGGAGAGGTTTCCACACCCTTACTACAAATGTTTTGTTCCCTCTCCAACCGATATGGGATTTCATAAAGAATGCGTTCATTCTCGCAGGCTTGTAACAGAAACAGAACGCGCTAAGTTTGTACAAGGACGACATACCAGTTGACAACCTCCCGAGGTGCCTAGTCAAGCTCCCAAATCCACCAAATGAAACGGGTGACTGAATGCCACTTGCATCTCCAAACTACAGAGAAAGATTTAGTATTCTGTACGGATATACCGTTTGACAATCAATCTTTTCCAGTTTTGAAATGGTACATCTACATTACCTGTAGAACACGATCAAAAGCAGCTGGCAGCGGGCTGATTAAGTGTATCAGATACTAAATATTAGATTGTGCAGTCCATAGAAGGGGGGAAAAAAGCAACTATTTCAAGTTCTATAAAGATCATTGTACCTGTCACGATAAGTCGGAAAGATGCCATAAAAAATTCTCAATATCTTCAAGTCATCAAGAGAGACTCCCTACCATGGAAACATGTTTAAAACTATCATAAAAGCCATTGAAGTCTTAAAGGGGAATGAATGAGATGTTCATATTGAAATCAGCATGATATGTAAACTAGAAGATAACCTGATATTTTGGCATCAAATCCCAGTATTCTTCTAAAAGGTCTTCAAGTTTAGGTGACCCTGGTTGAGGATCGATATATGTAAACATGTAAGTAGTTCGATCCACAGGCCCCGACCCGGCTGGAAACGCCTGTCAAATTGTAAGAAAACTTGCATCTTCAGCAGGAAAAAGTCTATAATGCTGTCACAAAAACAAAGCTTACTCACCTCCCAGAAAAGTTGAACTTCTGAGATCCCGACCTTTTTTAAGGATGAACTGCTGTAAATGACATCACTTGTTGAGTTATCCTTAAATCCACGAGCACATGATCCAACAGCAAGACAAACACCATCAGGCTTCCTCCCACGTCTTATCTGCAACATGACTATATGCAACATTGTGAGGCCATAAATGGGTTATGTAGCATTCATATATTACAAACTTTTTTCTGAAACAAGGTAGAACTTTACCTGTTTCACCACAGGTGAAAAGTTCCCCATTGCATCAATAGTGAGTTGAGAAGATAAAATGTTCCCATCAGAGAGTTGCATCACCTTTGAAAAAACAAAAGGAATAACAACATGAACTCGCAGCTTTAGCAGCCGTATTGTTAAACAAGTTGCAATAAATGGTATTTTCTAACAATGACCCATTTTCTAGCTACCCACACCTCTCATCATCCTTCAATATGATAGCAGGATCAAATATTTATAACCAAAATCAACTCACAGTCATATCATCGTATATGCAAATGCTTGAAACGTTGCATCCCTCAAAGATGACTCCACCTAGAGAAATGAAACGTTTCTTCACGATCTCTATAAGCTTCTCAGGTCTGCAATGGCAGAATAACCGATTCGGATTTACAGACTGAGTTTGAGTATGATTAAAATATAAAAGTAAAAAGAAAGAAAAGAACTCACGAGATACCAAGATTGAGGATGTCTTCAACCCAGATTTCGCCTTTCCCTTCAAATGCACATCTGTTCTGCAATTTGTAATAGTGCAAGTTGCAGAGAATGTTTGCATACGTTATTGTTAAATAAGCTTGATTTACTTACAGGATTAAACTTCATAGCAGTAGCTTGTTCAATGTCATCTTCTGTTAATACTCCAACTTCAACGAGTTCTATCAGCTCTTTCCTTGAAATGTTCCATTCTTGTTTCCTCTGTCACAACCAACAAAAAACTGTCATTAGAAAGTCCATTTTCATTGATTAAACTCCATTGTCAAGAACATTTACCCCTTTCAGAACATATCTTTCCACTATACCGACACGAAGACCCTTCAAACTTAAAGCTGTGGCTATGAACACTCCCAAAGTACCTCCACAAACCAACACATCAAATGTGTCGGTGGCTTTCTCTCCCAAATCGGAACGGCTGAACGCACCAGAGAGACGACGGACGACTTCCTGTGCGGCTTCTGGAGCTGTAAAACAAGGAGGAAGTCAATAGAACTGGACCTGCCTTGCCTATGCCCCAACAGCTTAAAAGGATCAGATCAGAAAACTTGTCACCTTCTTGGCCAGAGCAAATTCTGGACCAAATTTGATCCAACCTCTTCAAAGCATCGTATGAGTATGCTCCACCAGCACCACCAACCTCCCCTGAAACTGATATGCCCTCCATTATCCTCTGAAAGAACACATTGCAGCCAGAATTCAAATTGAAGGGATAAATGGGAGAGAGCTTTTCAAACCAGAAATGATGTGATTGTGAAAAAGGTGTACCTGGGTTCTAGAAGACTTGAGCTGTGTTTTTATATTAGCTTGAATTCTGGGGTTCTTAGCTGCCGATCTTCCAATTGGGATGGCAGTGAAGAGATTGTGGGATCTGAAATGAACAGAGGCCATGGCTGAAATATCCACAGATAGACCACCGAACTTCCGACCGTAAACCCAAACCCTAAACCCTTCCCTACGATTTCTTCATCATTTATCATCCTATAAGCTGAGATTTGTGATGGATATTGAACCATTATTTGTGAACAAGGAAGGAACACATTAACGACTCAATCTGTCATCGTCTTCGTATATGTTTTCTTTCAACGGAATGGAAAACGTGGGTAGCCCAGAGATTTGGGATAAACCTTTCTATTTCTATGATTCTTGATCCTGTCTATCTCGACTCTAACCAATTATATGGTAACCTTATCTTACAACTCTAATCCTTTCTTGCAAATTTCATTTTTATATTGATGAGGCCTAGGCCCAATCTGATAGTAGACTTTGATAAGCCCAATTCAACTCCCTTGTTCTTCATTTCTTCAGATCTACTAGAAATTCTATGGGTAACATTCTATTATGTTCTTACCAATTTTAGACCCGTCAACAGGTTTGCTCTTCATTTCTTCAAATTTGTTGGACATTTTAATGCTAATCTTCCCATTCTATCTATCTTCTTAACTCTGCAAATTTCTTGCAGGCCCAATTTGATACATGGGTTTTGGATAAACTCTTTTTGACAAACTTCTTTCCATAGATTTCATTACCGGGATTGAAGATAATCAAGAAACAAAACAAAACAAAATAAATAACTTTTTGTTATGGTAAATTATTGTTTATAATTTATTTTATTCTATTACGAGGGCACCCACAAACCCTAACCCTAATCGTAGAAGAAGTAATCGAAAATTGGGGATTTTGTTGAAGAATGATCGATCATCCTCATCAATTTTATTACTATAAATTTCATAAATATCGATGATAAGAGCTTCAAAACCATGAACAAAGTTAATTAAAAAACACGAACAGAGTTAGAAGCACTTCGGAAGTTATGGGTAGAGAGACCTTGCTTATATTTATTTGAAGAAACGGACATTGCTTATAGATAGATAGATAGATAAAAAGAAACGGACCTTCTTCCCGCCATCCTTCACAGAATAATAATATAATTTGATAGATAAAAATCAGAAACAAGGAGACAAATAATGTGATAACAAGAAGAGAAAAAAACAGTGGAAAAGTACATCACATACGTTGAAGTATCAAACGACCAACACTCCCTTTTTTGTACATCCCAAAGCAAACCCTAATTTTCTAATGACTCCCTCGAGCCCTCCAATCACAATCTCACTTCTTCTTCTTCTTCTTCTTTTCAGAAAACCCCCATGAATTAAACATAATTGCCAAACAATCCCTCAAATTAAATTAGTTTTTAAAAAAAGTCATAAAAAATTGAAAATTTACCCCTCCTCTCTTCTCTACCCAACAAAGATGCACATGTATCTTCTCTGCAACTCAATCATGGAAAGGGCTTTTTAAAGTGGTCCCTTTCCTTTCCTTTCACAAAAGGTAAACCAAACCACATGGCTGACCATATTAATCATTATTTTCCCATAAACCCCTCCTTTTCTTTCTATTTCCTTTCTCATCCTTCCCACACAGGCTTACAAATGTTAAAAGTTTGAACCTTTTTTTTCTTGTTACCGACCAGGATGTTCTGCTAAACGACCACGTTTGGAGCTTGCTCTTTTTGACCTACATTACAAAGCTTGCCGTCCGTCACGGTGGTCGCCGTGACGGGTGGCGCTGCATTTTCCGTCTTCTTGATGTTTTGCTGGTGATATACTTGCCTCAGTCTCTCTATCTCTCTTTTTAGTGCCTCTTGATGAGCTGCATGCATGCATGCATGCAAACAAAGTAAAAATAAATAAATAATTACAGTCCTGTAATGGTAAAAAACTTAGAACAATTTATGATGATGCATGCAATTTCGTGAGAAGACAAGAACAAGTGCTAAAGTTCCCTGTTGGCCAAGCAATTTTATAATTCTAAATAGTAATGCTCTTCTCTTTCCTTATAGTGCCCACCACGTTGTTCTTCCTATCTCTCCTTCAGCCAATGGACAATCATTATGCCCATTGCCCCCAGCTGCACGTTACATGTAAGTTTCAATTATGCTTTTCATATTTTGAAAATTTTTGTTTTTATTTTTATTTTTTAACCAAAAAACATCACTAAACATCAAAATTATTGTAACAAAATGTTATTTTTTCGTAAAAATAAAGGATATAAATTGACTTAAAAGATGTTGGGTAACATTTAGAGGGTGTATGTGATATTATCTATTTATTTGTGAATGATTATTACGAATGATGTCATATATGCATTTTAGTTTGTATATATTGGACGTGTCGTAAATTTAAATATTCTTTTTAATAAAATTCAATCGAACAAATTTTAAAGTTTAAGAGCGTATTAAAATAGGAAAAAAGAAAAGACAAATACTTGCCTTAATTAGTTGGTCCAAATAATTTCTAGCATTATGAAAAATTTCCATTATGTTTGCCATATGAGTGACCCGGATTATCGTTTGATTATGAGATAATTAAGGTGGTAAAATAATTAATTAAGAAGATAATGGAACATTTACGTACCATCTTTAAAAATCTTATCCTGTGCAAGGGCGGCGATTCTTTGCTTCAGAGCACTGTTGTCGACGTTGAGAAGCAATCTCTGGTGGTCCAAAAACGCCACTCGCGGCGACAGCACCGAAACTTCAGCCTTCACATTATGAGATAATATACATATCATGCAATTTAATGATGATCATGATGAAATAATTGAGATTATAGATTTTTAATTATTAATTGAGAAATTATTTTGGAATGTACCTGTAACGATGTAACGCTTCGTTCGAGTTCTGATATGTATTGAAGCTTCCTCACTCGTGATCTTTGAGCCGATTGCCGATTTGCCAGAATTCTAAATCGAGAAACGAAAAAAAAAACGACAACCCATTTGAAAATATTTAGATTTGCTTAGACCCAGATGGATTTTGGGATGGAATTTGAAAACCCAGATGAAAGTTTTGAGCTTTATCATGTTAATGGAGGGAATTAAACGATAAAGTTTTCACCTTTTGACTCTTTTGGGGTCTGTTATTCGTTCGGTGGAAGCCGCCGTTGCCGTGGAATTGGATTGTGTTTGAGTGTCCGATTGCTGTTGGCTTTGTACTTCGTCGGTTTCGTTTTTGTTCTGATTTTGCTTGCCGTCGTTTTGGGCATCTTTCTCGTCGTTAATGCTGTTGTGATCAGACGGCGTGGAGGGGTTCGACGACGACACTGTGGGCGCCACGCCGGCGGAGATTTCGTCGTTAAACATCGATAGGAATTGCTCGTCTTCGAATCCATCAAATTCATTCCGGTCGCCGGAGCCAGATCCCGGCGGCGGTGGCGGCGCAGTGGAGCCTCGGCAATCTTCCTCCAGCATTGGCATTTCAAGGAATGTGATGGAATCACTAACGGAGCGCCGGTGAGACCCACGTCTAGCGGAAGAAAAATCGAGAAACTCGTCGACCCAAGAAGGGTTCTGGTGAGCAAACGCCACCGCCGTTGTGGTTGTCGGTGCAAAGGTTTCCATTGAAGGGATTTTCTGACGGGAAAATTCCGGCCAATTGGTCGCCATATTTGGGATCTTCGGCGGTAGCTGTGCCATAGCACAGCCAAACAAAATAGGCAAAAAGAAGAACAAAAGAACACCAAATTCCAAAGCCTCCAAAAACCTCCAAAAACCTCCAAAGCCTCCAAACCAACAATCAATCAGAAATCTCAAAAACAGAGGGAAAAAAAAACGACCAAATTTCGACAGAGCTTCTGAATCTTAAGGCTCTTATAAGAGAAAACAAGATGGGAGAGAATCAGGAAAGTAAATGAAGGATTAAATTAAGAGAGAGAGAGAGAGAGAGAGAGAGAGAGAGAGAGAGAGAGAGAGAAGATTAAAGGGTTTAAATCCGAAATGAATCTTTTTTGCAATCTGAATCAAATGGTAAGAGCAGTGGGCTCACATGGGGGAGGAGATTGGACAGCTATGTCCAGCTGTGGGAGATGGGAATTTGGAAGGGAACCCAAAGGCTTGAGCAGAGAAAGAGGAGGGGATACGGAAGTTGGGCTTCAACGGTATAACTGCAAACTTGCCTCTACTTTTGTTTTTAAAAAACTCTATTAACAGTCCCACTAATCACCCACCACGTGATATTGTAACCCTCTATTTAGAGCCTATCCCTTACAATTAATTATCCTCGATTAACCAATTCCTGCACCAACAAACGATCGTTTGTAATCATCTCTAAAATCTGCATCATTCCTAATAACCATTGAATAAACTTTCATGTTTTAGAACCGTCGGATCTGATCCAATTAAAGAGAGGGCGGGCGATGATGATTAAGTTTGGATTGATGAGAGAAAGCAAGGCCACGTGGGTGTGGGTGCAGCCTTTTTGGTGGAGAAGAGGGGATGCTTGGTTTAGTCGAAGAGGTTAGTGGGAAAATGAAGAGAAGGGAAATGGGTTTAAGAGGATAATGTTTGTGTCACAACCCCCCATGTGAATTGTTTGCACGCTTTTAGCTTTCTTGTGCTTTGTCCCCAGACCACTCCCACATGTAGGGTATATGCCCTTTTATCTCCCCCTCTTCATCTTCTTCATTCCAACTCATTATCCTATACAATTTCAAGTGCCTGCCAGTTCAACCATTCTCTCTCTCTTCCTCTCTCTGTCCTCCCATTTTGTATCAGAGACCTTTCTTCCTTCCTCAAGTCAGAGAGAATTTGGATAAAAGATCGAACAAGGATGGAATGTGTCAAAAGCTGACACATTTTTCACTCAGGCTATGAATTTTTGATTGGGTAAAGATGAAAGACAGAGGCCCTTTTGGAGGATTTGCTACTATCTCTTTCACCTACCCCTGATTTTACTTTTACACAACTTTCATTTGGTTCGTTATCGAATCAAAGGCTGCAACTTCGACAGGGCGATATCGAAAGCCATGTAAGACAAACATTGTAACAGAATTGTTTCTTTTTTGATATGGTACATTGCAGGGGGGGGGGGGGGGGG
>NW_019272052.1:1104713-1151977 GCF_002738345.1 Cucurbita maxima
GGGGGGGGGGGGGGGGGGGGGGGGGGGGGGGGGGGGGGGGGGGGGGGGGGGGGGGGGGGGGGGGGGGGGGGGGGGGGGGGGGGGGGGGGGGGGGGGGGGGGGGGGGGGGGGGGGGGGGGGGGGGGGGTTGAACCTCGGATCGAATGGAAGAAACCATCAACTTTACTAATGAGTCAATCAACTAACCTAATTGTAACAAAATTGATGCAGACAGAGTTGCTAATCCTTTGTGTTATTGTGCTGCTGTGATGAATAAGCAGGATGTTTAGGTTATGGCTAAGTTGGCTTAAGATGGATCTTTATATATAATATAGCTTAGCCCTAGCCACCCAATGGACCATGGCTCTGCGGTGAAGGGTGAAGGTAGAGCAGGAGTTCTTTATCCAGCGGGTTGAGGTTTGTGAGTATCTGAAAGAAACAAGATCATGAAATCATATGACTAATAGAAAAAATATTAAATCTAATGGGAGACGTACTTAGGATTAAAACAGAGCAAAATGACGATAGCCTTCCGCCGAATCTTTTTCAAGATCATTTTTTTTTTTTGGTTTGATAAAACTGAGTCACGATTTTTTTCGTCCACAACTTCCTTTTTTCCTTTATTTCCATTTTCTAATTCGAGAGGTTTTTTGCCCGCCCTTCCCTTCGTCTTCTCTTAGATTTCACACGACATCGGTTTGCCCAAATGATGACTGCAAAACTTATGAGGGCTACTTGTAGAATTATTACTAGCTTCAAACCTGAAATTATAAGTTACAGCAATCAGTCGAATACTTCAAAATCTGTTTTGTAATTACTTAAACAAAAATCCTACCAATTAGCCTATGGAACAAGTCCTCCTTGGTGATTTCCTCCTTTACTTTTCTGTTGATTACATCCACATCTCGAGAAGTCGAAATATAATAACTGTTCTTGTACGCTGCATTTCCCCCCATGACACACGTGTTCGGGCAAAAGATATTACCATCATATTCATCACTTCCATCACAGCAATCTACAATTATATATTGAACAGGGAACTAGAATTTAATTCAAAGATGAAATGAAAACCCCAAGTTCCCCAAATTACCTGTGGATTCAAACACAAGTCAAAAATATGCAGACAAACTTTGCACATGGAACAAAATGGTCTGTAAAGTTTTGGTCTGGAAAATGCTGATTTTAAAGTTTCAACCACTGTTTGCAGACTTTACACAGAATAGAGACCTTAAATTGTCTAAACATAAAGCAGGAAGAACAAATAATCAGCACACTTAGCACATGACTTGTACTCATTGCATTACACATACCATCACAGGAAGGTTGTACTAAAATCTACATCAACAAATTTATGGTGTTTCATTGACTCACCTGTCTTCTTTTGACCAAACTTCAATAGAATCACATGCATAAAAGAAGAAGAAAAACAAAAAGATTCAGAGATAGTTACCACAAATATGATCGTTGACGCGGGAAGAAAATAGGAACCGTGGTGTACTTCCCATGTTCCTGCAATAGAACTTCCCTCTTGCACAGGCAGAAGTTCCTGCAAAGGTCAAATCCATGAGACAATTGGCTGATCCTTGCACTGTATTTGTGTGTGTGTGGTCTCTTCTTGCCTATTGGGGAAGGTTTGATTTCCTTTTGTTCACATGAACAATTGGCCATCCCAGATTTCGGATTTATTGCTTATAAGTTCAGTATCATTCAAATGCAGAACCTATCCTACTTTCTAATGATACAGGAAAAAATAGGTATGGTATCAACATTCCAATTCTCAAAATGCCGGTGAAAATTCAAAAAGAAAAACAAGTCATGATCTTCTAAGATAATCATGGTAGGTCTTTTTCAATAGTTTATGCAATAGAACATTAAACTTTACCAAGTTCCCATTTAAGACAGATTACAATGGCTATTAATTGTTGCCTTAGTTAACTACCTAATTTCAACAGCCATTTCAAATTGAAGTTCTTCAGTAAGAAATTTTCTTCTCCATTCCACAAACCAGAACTTCTCAATTAATTCGACCACTCGAAAATCGATATTAGATGCTCGAAACAAATTATGCATCGGAAATCCTTAGAAAGGCATAACATTAATTATTAAAATCCAGTAAGAACTAAGAAAGCACCAGGCTCATCGGTCCCATCAACGCAGTCACAGAAATCGTCGTTGAGACGATCAATAGTAAAAGATCGAGACCCATCCTTGCATTTTATGACCTCCGATGAATAATATTTCTCATCTGCAATCGAATACACATTTCAATTCAGAAAATTTTACCGAATGGGCACCAATTTAACATCAATTGACAATATTTGGGTACACCCCAAAAGGGGCAGTTAGATGGATGAGGGGCGAAATAGCGCTAGAAATTTCAATTTTAAGCTTCGCAGAATCAGATCCAGTGAGAGCATTAAGCACACAGTCAAAGAAAGAAAGAGAGAAGATAAGATTACCAAGGGGGTGCACTCCGATAAGTGATGGAACAGAGCGAACAGAAGCGAAGAAGAAACAGAATGAAAGCAGCAAAACGAAGCTCATCGACTTTGTAGAATGACCTGCTTCCATTTCTGTTAAAATTTTGCCTGCGGTAACGAAATCATAAGCTTCAAGGCAATCGGAGGAGCTGAAATTGATCAAAAAGTTCGGAGACTTCACAAACTGAGCGCAGTTCCTCTTCATTCTACTATTGACTACCTAAATTATATTTTATGTAATTTTCTTTAGAAAAAAACAACCTTTTATTTAAAATTCCTTGTAAATTAAAAATAAATCAATTTTTCTTAGAGAAATTGAGCTAAGCGTTACTATAAACTTAGACTTAGAACAAAAATATTACCATTTATTTATTGATCATAATTTATGTTATTTTAAGTTCTACACCAAAAATTTAAAATTTTAATTTTTTAATCTAACTTCTCTTCCTCTTTTACTTTTCTCTCGACGTTTTTAAAACCGGAGATGTTTCCACTCTCTTGCAAACAATGTTTCGTTCACTTTCCTAACCGATGCGAAATCTCACAATCCACCCCGTTTGAGACCCAGCGTCTTCACTGGCACTCGTTCCCTTCTCCAATCGATGTGAGACCTCCCAATCCACTCAGTTCTAGGTCCAGTGTCCTTGCTGGCACATCGTTCGGTGTCTAGCTTTGATGCCATTTATAACAATCCACGCTCACTACACTGCTAACAGATACTGTCATATTTAGGCTTTTCCTTTCGAGTTTTTCCTCAGAGTTTTTAAAATAGATTTTTACATTCATATACAAAAATGTGTCTCCAATGTGAGTGATTTTCCTTCCAACAACTGTCTCTTGTTCATGCCACACGTTCTTCTTCTCTCTATTTGTCAATCAATTTCTATATTATTTTACAAAGACTTCGAGTATCCCCAGATTCCCACCGCGTGAAATTCTTCTTTTTCCTTCATCACACAATTTGCTGCAACTTCCCCACGGAAAGCTTCCCCAGAAACCCACTGTGTGAAGTTCTTCTTTTTCCTTTCATCTCACAATTTGCTGCAGAAACCTTCGAAGCTGCAGGTATGAAACTCTCCATCTCACAGTTCTTTCTCTTGTCATCCATATTTGAAACAAGAATCCAAAGTTAGAGAGAAAGGAAGAAGAGGGAAGAGGTGTTTAACAATGGCTGCCACTTCTAGCCTGCACATAGCAATGTACCCTTGGTTTGCTTTTGGCCACTTAGTTCCATATCTCCATATTGCCAACAAATTAGCCAAAAAAGGCCACAAAATCTCCTTCTTCGTCCCATCAAAAACTCACCTCAAATTACAGCCTTTCAATCACTTTCCTCATCTCATTACCTTCGTCCCCATCACTGTTCCTCATGTGGATGGTCTCCCTGAAGCTGCTGAAACTACTGCCGATGTTTCTCACCCTTCACGGTTCAGTCATATCATGACTGCAATGGATCTCACCCAACCACAAATCAAACGCCTCCTCCAAGACTTACAACCCCATTTCATCTTCTTTGATTTCACCTTCTGGATGCCCAAATTGGCATCTCAATTGGGCATCACCTCACTTTATTACAGTGTCATTAGTGCTACAACATTTGGTTATATTTATACCCCATCAAGGCAACTCTGTGGACATGATTTAACCGAGGCTGATTTCATGCAGCCACCTCCTAAGTACCCAATTTCCACAATCAAGCTTCATGCTCACGAGGCCAAAAATGTTGCATCCATGGGCCGTATGAGCTTTGGCAGTGATGTCCTTTTCTCTCATCGCCACTTCACTGGTCTTTGTGAGGCTGATGCTATAGCATTCAAGTCATGTAGGGAGATTGAAGGGCCCAGCGTGGACTACCTCATAAGTGAATTAAAAAAGCCTGTTCTGCTATCAGGACCCGATGGGGACATACAGCAACCAACAACAGCTTTAGAACATAGATGGGCAGAATGGCTATCAGGATTCGATGCTGGTTCAGTCATATACTGTGCATTTGGAAGTGAGTGTTACTTAACAAAAGACCGACTCCATGAATTGGTATTGGGTTTTGAGCTTTCAAACTTACCATTCTTTGCTGCACTCAAACCTCCGCTTGGCGTAGAGTCGGTCGGTGCTGCCTTGCCTGAAGGATTTGAACAGAGAGTTCAGGGGAGAGGGGTGGTATATGGAGGATGGGTTCAACAACAGCTTATTTTGGAGCACCCATCAATTGGATGCTTTGTTACACATTGTGGGGCAGGGTCCTTATCTGAGGCATTGGTGAAGAAATGCCAGTTAGTATTGTTGCCTCATGTTGGCGACCACATTTTTCGAGCAAGAACAATGAGCAGCCATTTGAAGGTTGGTGTGGAGGTGGAGAAAAGGGAAGAAGATGGATTTTTTACAAAAGAAAGTGTGTGTAAGGCAGTGAAGACCGTGATGGACGAAGAGAATGAAACTGGTAAAGCGATCAGAGAAAACCGTGAGAAGTTGAGAGAGTTATTCCTTGACAAAGAACTGGAGGAGTCTTATATCAACAATTTCATCCATGATCTCCAAGTTTTAATTGCATAAGCCTTCATTAGCAACGTCTGTTAAGAATATTGAATCACAATCAACTGATAATAAAATGCTCAGTTACAAAATCAATGGATTACTTGATGTCATTGATGATCAAGGGTGTTTCTCTTTTCCAGCTTCAGAGGCATGCGGATGCCTGAAGTGAAACAAGCCAGTTAGACCTCGTCCCTTGGACAATTTTTCCAGTTCTTCGATCTTCTGTTTGAGAATTTCTATTTCTCGAGCTAAATCATCATCTCTTTGCTTCATCGCCTATAGTTACAAGCATGTACATATATTTTAGAATAACGAAGTATGCTTAAACATTACTTTAAGTTCAAGTCAGATCAGAAGAACATGTATGTGAAACGACAAGAGTAATTTTCAGTAATTTTCAAATTACAAAAAGTTCATGAATACAAATTACAGTCACACCAAAAGAAGCACTATAAATTTAAAGGAAAGAAAATCATTGAAAATTATCCCACGATGAATTCGAAAATGTCAATAAAACAAAAGAAGGAAGAAGAAAAAGATCCAAATACCTCCAATTCTTGCCTGCGGAGCTCCTCCTTTCTTGCTTCTGATCTCGAATTTCTTTGCACCTCAAAAATAACAGCAGCTCCAGCAACCTATGGGCAGAGTACAGCTGTTATAAAACTGGGAAATATACACTTCTAATGGAGCAATATGATAATGAGTATATGGATCTTTAAAGTTTTCTTTATGGCACATAGGATGACATGGTGCTTCTAATATACTTCTCCAAAAGAGCACATTTTTAAGCTCATTATCATATCTCACTAAAAGAACAAGGAAAACATGTTCGTGCCATTGGATATTATTTTATAAATCCAAATATCCCAGTAGAAGCAAACTACTGATTCTTAAATACAAACCAGCAAATGCTAAGATAATTTTTCTAAAAGAAGAAGAGTGAGAGAGAAAGAGAGAAGATATCATTTTACCGTGAATACAAAGAGCTCCCCGAGAAGATCTGCTGCAGCTTGGACAGCTTTCTCTTCATTCAAGGGCCTTATGGCAGTATCTGTTGCACGACCATATATTCTTCGTTGCACATTCGTTGAAAACCGATGATTTGCCTGGTTCAGTATATGAAAGAACAAGATCAGAACATCTTAAAATCCATTCCACAAGGAAGAATGGGCTTATGGGCAATAAATCTATCTGCATTCTATGAACACTTAATCTATGACGTAACATGTATGTGAGATCCCACCCCGATTGGAGAGAGAAATGAGTGCCAGCAAAGACGTTGGCCTCGAAGGATAGTGGATTGTATCCATATCAATTGGAGAAGGAAACAATTGCCAGCGAAGAGGGTGGATAGTAACATGTATGTGAGATCCCACGTCGATTGGCCCTAAAGGAGGGTGGATGGTAAGATCCCACATCGATTGGAGAGAGGAACGGACATGAAAATTTCTCCTCAGCATACGCGTTTTAAAAACTTTAGACTAGGGTTATAATATATCCAGGAAAAGGGCATTCAAATGCTTGAGTTGCACCAAATTTGAAACAACTGATTTCATAAGCTTAGCAATATTAACGTACATGTTTAATTCACCACCTGGCACGAGTCTAAGACTGCAGACCTTCATAGCAGTAAAAGTCCTAAGGGCTAATAATCATGGGACAAATAAGCTTAAGCATACCAAGAAAATAGATTAACAAAACAAAACATGGAACGTGGCCCATCTACGCCATTTCACTCGAGATAATTACAATATACCTTAATTTCATCTCTCAGAAGCATCACATTTGTGCAAAATATATCATAAATAACAGCTAGCATGAACCATAACGAGAAAACAAACTATCGCATAAATACATTTGAAAGAAATGAAAATCCTTGAAATTCTACAAAACCTGTGCGATGTTGATAATGTACTGCCTAAACTTGGGGTGCAATCCAGCCTCCTTCTTGAGACGATTGGCGATTGGTTTGCAGATGGTTTTCAGAGCAAGAGCCCCTAACTTCACAAAAGGGAGAATCATTCCCAGCCAACGCACCCTCTTTCCAAAACGTTAACACAAACTCGAATCGAGCTCTACAACATAGAACTGGTCGAAATTAAAGACGTGGGAAAGAAATAGAAAGGTTGACTGTTGTAGTTGGTCACTGTTGACCGGGTAGCCGATTCCGCAAACATAATGCGTGGGGAAGAAGAAAGACGATTAGGGAAGAGGAAAATGGAATCGAATAAATCAAACGCAGACCGGTGGATCGATCGCAGGCCGAACAATCCAGAAGGAGATTCGTTCTTGCAAAATACCACTTCCATTGATTTCCTCAAATTAAAATGGAATTAGGCCCAACGTCTTTAGCCCGCAATTTAAAAGCCCAACAATACAAAGTTCATTTAACTTGCATAATAATAAACTAAAATAATATTATTTAATTATTTTTTTCTGATAACAACGCAAGGATGCTTAACTCGTAATTAAATAATGATTATCAACGAGCTTTGGCTAATTGAAAATTAAAATTGAATAGATGATTATCAACGAGCTTAGCACGTGATGTAGGTG
Organism: Cucurbita maxima; assembly: GCF_002738345.1. NCBI lineage: Eukaryota > Viridiplantae > Streptophyta > Magnoliopsida > Cucurbitales > Cucurbitaceae > Cucurbita > Cucurbita maxima. The sequence continues at coordinate 1,112,261 of NW_019272052.1, forward strand.
ACGTATATATGCTCTATTTGATAATAAATTAATTATAATTGACAATAATTGAAGTTTTTAAAATAGATTTATTACTGTTAGTAATGAACCGTCAATCGCTTTCACTATCCCCTCAAACACCCCTCAAACAAAGCACGCCCTAATCAACCGCTTTCATTATCCCCTCAAACAAAGCACGCCTTGATCAGCTTTGGGCTTTCCAAAAGGCCTCATACCAATGTAGTTAGTATTCCTCACTTATAAATCCATCATCATTTCCTAAATTAACCGATGTGGGACTTTCATCATCCAACAATTACTACATATATCACTGAAAGATTATAACTGAAAGATTAAGATTATGATAGATTTCATCATGATATTAAAAATTAAAATAAATTCAATTTTTTAAGCGTATAGATAATAATGGAGAGTACCACTTGTGCATTGTGCATTGTTTAATTAACTAAGATGTCATATCTTTAATCAAAAGCATAACAAGTTGGATATGGCTGGATTTGATAACATAATACACAATTAATAATTAATGACATTTTTAAATATTGTGGGATTTTGACATGATGGATTTATTAATGGAAAGTTTGATCGACAACAATTGTGGATAGATATTTTAAATAATTTTATTAAAATATAAATTAAAAGAAAAAAATTTACATGTTTCACGTGGAATTTCACCATCCACCCCTGGCCCATCATCCATTTCCCTTCGAGGCTTAGAGTTCTCGACACATCGCTTATTATCTTATTCTAATATTATTTGTAATAGTTTAAGTCCGACCACGAGTATTCTCCTTAAGTTTCCCCTAAGTTTTTAAAACACATTTGTTCAATAGATCCCGTTAATCATATAACTGGGAGGGAACGTGTCACAATAGAGGTGAACGATCAAAGATGTCCTCTAATTACCACGATGAGGCTAGTCCCCCTTTGATTTTAGTAGACTAAGCTATAAATATGAATGAAGAAATGAATGCCGGGCTCTTTCTTTCACTGCTAACCCCAATCAGTTTCAACATGTTGATACTTGCCCTTTCGTCGAGCCCCGAGCTTGTGGTCCTCCTTTTAGTGTGGGTTCCATTGGATGAATCTGTCAAGTCAAGGTCAACGTACGTAGCAGCAAGGATGGTGCATCGCCTAATTCTTATATAGAATGTTTCATTTCTCTCTTTGACTAATGTGAGATCTTATACTATTCTTATAATATATGTCATTCAAGCGTGGTTTCGATTAATTTATGACCCCTCATGTATTTGGACGGTCGCACATTTGGAATTTATAATTAAAAAGTTTCAAACTTTTGACCATAATTATATTATATATAAAAATTTGATTCTCTAACCTAAAAACAAAACAAGACAATATTTAATATACACATTTACCTATAAATAGGAAGAACCAAATCACACTTTCCAACCCATAAAGTTCTCCAACGATCTCTCCTTGATATCATTATGAATTTGGAGGGTGGAAAAATGGCAGCAATTGCCGGCAATGAGTTGCTGGAAGCTCAAGCCCACATATGGAACCACCTCTTCAACTTCATCAACTCCATGACTCTCAAATGCGCCATTCAACTAGGCATACCAGATGCCATCCACCGCCATGAACCTCACCCTATGCCTCTCTCTCGTCTTGTTTCAGCCCTCCAACTCCATCCGAATAAGACCCAATTCATATATCGCTTAATGCGACTATTGACTCACTCCGGCTTCTTTGTAGCACAAAAGGTGCCCAAAAATAGTGGCAAAGAAGAAGAAGAAGAAGAAGAAGGGTATGTCCTAACAAATTCATCTCGTCTTCTCCTTAAACACAACCCTTGTGGTGCAACTCCTTTCTTACTTTCCATGCTCCAACCAGCCCTCGTGGAACCATGGCAGCTCCTCTCAATCTGGTTCCAAAGTGAAGACCGAACGCCATTCCATACGGCTCATGGAATGCCGCTTTGGGAGTTCTTGGGGAATAAGGTGAAAGATGGGGAGGGTTTCAATGCAGGCATGGCGAGTGATGCGAGGTTGGTGATGAGTGTGTTATTGGACAAACATAAAGGAGTCTTTGATGGAGTTGCCTCGCTAGTTGATGTCGGTGGCGGCACTGGAACAGTGGCCAAAGCCATTGCAGAGGCCTTCCCACAAATTGAATGCACAGTGCTTGATCTTCCCCAAGTGGTGGGTGAGTTGAAAGGTGAAGGGAACTTAAAATATGTTGAAGGAGATATGTTTAAAGCCATCCCTTCTGCCGATGCGCTTCTATTGAAGGTAAATCTAATTTATTAAAGAAAATAATAATTAAAAAAAAAAAAAAGAAGCAGTGGTTTATCCGGTTCCCACTTTTATACACTAATTAACATTCGGAATTTATATATATTTAATCTTAAATTTTTTATTATCGTCTAAAAAAATACTAATTAACGAAATGTGATATTTGGTGGTGACAAAATAGTGGATATTACATGATTGGAGTGACCCAGAATGTGTGAGGATTTTGAAGAACTGCAAGGCTGCCATTACGAGCCATGGTTACAAAGGAAAAGTGATGGTAATTGACATGGTGGTGGGCTATAAAGGGAAGGAGTCGGACTCGTACGAAACTCAACTGTTCTATGACATGTTGATGATGATCTTAGTCGGTGGGAAAGAGAGGGAAGAAAAAGAGTGGGCAAAATTGATCAGAGAAGCTGGATTTAGTGGCTACAACATCCTCCCCATTCTGGGCCTAAGGTCTCTTATAGAGATTTACCCTTGACACTCCCTTTTTAATGGCTTATGCTAGGCTTTGGGATCAAATTTTAACTCTTTTTATGATTAAATATGTATTTGTAGGACTAAGATATTGGGATCAAGTTTGTAAACTCATTTGTAGGATGGTTACCATTTTAGCTTTGTGAGGGGACGAACCGTTGTAAGTTGTTGTAAGTTGTCATTATATTTTCTATCTATGTATTGCACTTGTTTGATTCATAACTCTTTTTTATTCATCTTTGTTGTTGCCTACCACCATATCAATTACTATCACTTTTCCATTCCTTTTATTGCCCCTAATTGCTAGTTCTTCAAAATCTTCGCACATTCTTCGTCCACTATTTTCAGGCATTCATAAATTAGAATCGTTGGGTGATCAAAGGCTATATCGGCTAATTTAGGAAATGATCATAGGTTTATAATCAAGGAATACTTTCTTCATTGGTGTGAGACATTTTGAGGAAGCCCAAAACAAGCGTATGCTCAAAATGGACAATATCATATGGAAAGTGGTTGTGGGTATGTATATATAAAAAGAAAGAAAGGAAGAGATGAAGTTTTTACCTTCAATAGAATTGCATCAGGAATGGCATGGAACATGTCCCCTTCAACATATTTGAAGTTGCCTTCGCCTTTCAAATCACCCACAGCCTGTGGGAGATCAAACACAGTGCATTCCATTTTAGGAAAGGCTTGAGCAATGGCTTTGACCACATTTCCAGTCCCACCCCCTACATCAACTAATGACCCAAATCCATCGAACACATCTTTATATTTCTCCAACAAAATACGTATCACAAACATGGCATCACTCGCCATGGACTTCCATCATCCGTGGAGTCATTCCCGAGACACTCCCAAAACGAGACTCCATTGGCTGTGTGGAAGGGTGTTCGGTCCTAGTTTGGAGCCAGGTTGGGAGGGAGCGCCATGATTGGAAGAAGGCCGACTCAAGAACACAAAACACGGAAGGAGCTAGAGTCAAAGGGTTGGTTGTAACAAGAAGACGAGATGAATTAGTGAGCACATACCCCTCATCTTCTTCACCCTTTGGTTCACTCAGTTTTTGCGTTCGAAAAAGAAGCCAGAGTGAACTAATACACGCATTAAGCGATGCATGTGAGGGGTGTCTTGCGGGTGGAGCTGTAGGGCGGAGACAAGTTGAGAGAGCGGCATGGGGTTGGGGCCATAGCGGTGGGTGATGTCTGGTATGCCAACTTGAACCGCATATTTGAGAGCCATCGACTTGTTGATCGCCAAGATGTGATTCCATATGTGAGATTGAGCTTCCAGCAGCTCGTCGCCCTCCACTGCTCCCATTTTTGCACCCTCCAAATCCATATCAATCGACTGACTGGATTATAAGCTTTTATATTCTCAAGGTTAGATCAGGTTAAGGATACACATATATTTACCAAAGTTAAGTGCATCTAATTGTAATTAGTTTACTATTAGCTAGATCAAAATATGTATTCTTCACGTGCTAACATGTGTTTAGCTAGTTGATAGAAAAATAAATAAATAAATAAATAAATAATTTAATATTGTTTCTGTATATTTTTAATAACCAATGATCAAACTGGCGCTGTAACAAACTATAATTTAAAATAATAATAGTAATTATTATTATTCACCTACCTTAATCTGTTTCCGTCATCTTTCCCCATGTTCGGAGTTAGTCTTGGGTACCGAACCGAGCTCTGGACCTCAACTTCGACAGCCCAACCGAACTTGTGTCATCTTTGGTTGTCTACTCCATACCAAAAACCAATTGCTAGACTAGCCCAATAATCTATGTAGTCCAGCCAGTAGTATGCCCATGGCCCAATCGCCCACCAACCGCCCAACTTCTAGACCTGCACCGACTCGGCTTAGTGACCCGACCCATGACCCAATCCACAATCTGATTTGACCTATGCGACTTTATGGACCAGATGTTATTGGAGGTAATTGAGGTGAGTACAGCTACTCTTTTGCAAATTATCCCTTTTGGACCAACCGAGGTAGTAGTTCTATTATTGATTTGGATGGACAAATTGTTTCACGATTATGATTGTTTTGCATGTGTTATGCTACATTACGCTAAGATATGTCATATTATGATATGTTGTTATGTTGTGACTATACTAGTCCATACATTAGGCGATATAATAACTCATATTATGTATTATGACAATATATTACAATGAATTCAATTTACATCTTAGTCCAGTGGAGTGTTTGTTTGGCCATGCATTAGTACAGTTACGGACTCAGCTGGAAAAGAAGGCGGGCGGGCTAGTTGGTGCATCTAAGTCTATGACTGCACCGAAAATAACTATCATGTGCTTAATTGATTTCAAGTTTGAGCTCACTCTTTAAAACATGGGAGGAATCAATATTGTGAAAATGTAAATTTCAAAATGTTCTAAAAATCATCCCTTCTTTATACCAATACTTCATAAAATGTGTGACAGCGACCATATTGGTAATTTATGCCTTTTTTCCCTCGTTGATGTTACCTCTAGTTGGACCTTTGTACTACTATAAAGATGATTAACTAGCTGGACCTTTGTACCATTCGTCCTATCTATCACTCACATGAGTTTCTCGTGTTAATTCATTATACGTTTTTTTTTTCTTTATATCATTTTCACAATTATAGAATACCATTTTACTTTTAGTTTGTTCAAGAAGTTTAGTTGTTAATAAAGATAGTGATACGTGGAAATCACTACTAGGTGTGTAAGATTTTGATTATCTTATTGATCGAATATCTCAAGGTAAAAACATTGTTTGCGATTCGAATCACTCCACAGGCAAGATCGATCATGTCTAGCTTGAATGTTTTTTGTTGATCAAATATCTCGATGCACGAACACTTGTTTGAGATTCGAATCACTCCACAAGCAAGATTGATCATGTCAAACTTGAATGATTCTAAATGCAACATAAACTACATAGAATTGCAAATAAACTTAGTCATCGGTTAAAGAAGAGCACAAGCTACATACTATACTATGTATGTATGTGATGCCCTATTATGTCATGATAATGTATGATATGAAATGCTATGTCATGCCATTAATAGCTATGTTATAGATTATATTATAACGTGATGATGTATGATGAAAATTATGGAGAGTAATGTGCATACATTACTCATATGTGTACTATGACATGAATAGAAGGAGAGTGATTCTTATTATATGCTATGATTTTAAGATATGGAACCTCATGCAATTATGTATATTAGATGCATCATATACTTTTTTCCCATTATGTTATATTAGTATAGATGCGTACCTTCAATATCTATGTTCAACATGATATTTTGGCTTTTCCTTTCGTGGTGTCCGATGAATCGTCAATGCATTTAGCCCAACAAGTCAAGCTCAGTGGGTTCATATACGAACCCATCTAATGGGTCCATGTGCACATGTGTGGGAAGTACCACATACCTAATCATGCTGGGACTAGAAGGAGCTCAATACCATGTTATGTTATTTTAAAAAGATAGATCATATCATGTATGTGTGTGTTTGCATTACCTGACCCCAATACTGAGGTTACTTATTGAGTTTTCTTAAAATACTCAAGCTATATGCCCTAGCACGATTGACGATGGAGCTAGAATGACCATAGTATAGTAGTATGCATTGTTTTTCTTTAGTAGTTAGTGTTTCTATTTTTGTACTGAATTTATGTGAGTGTTCTGTACGGTATGGATGCCACCCTTACTCGATTCCATCCTTCCCCAAGTAATTTTTTTTTTTTTTTTTTTCTAGAAAACTCGCTTGAAATCTCAATTTGAACCAAAGTTAGAATTTCTAAATAATAATAATAATAATTGTACTGGTAAAATTGGTGAATTAAGCATCAAAATTAGTTTTTTTCTTAAAGAAGATAAAAATAAAAAAATAAAACTCTAGAAATAGTCGCCATCGTTAAGAGTTGGTGCACTTTTTTCTTTGTAGCCAACCTTAACCACACAAAAATAACTTAATACGGAAATCTTTATGAAAATAAATGTTTCATGTTTCCTTTTTTTTTAAATATTATTTCTTCTTTATTATTATTATTTTATTTATGTTAAATTCATAAAAATACCTTAGTTTGTCTCAAAAATATCCTTTAAAATTATTTATTAATTTAGACTTTATAGCACGCTACTAAATTAACATAGTACACTCATATGTTTGTCTTGTTAATAAATACACGACCTCTAACCTGAACTTCTTACACTCGATCTTTCTTTCTTGTAGGTTGTGGATATGAATATTGAGGGTGAAAAGATGTTGCCAATAGTTGCAGGCGAAGAGCTGCTGGAAGCGCAAGCCCACATATGGAACCACCTCCTCAACTTCATCAACTCCATGACTCTCAAATGCGCAGTTGAACTAGGCATACCAGACGCCATCCACCACCATGCCCCTCGCCCTATGCCTCTCTCTCGTCTTGTTTCAGCCCTCCAACTCCATCCGAATAAGACTCACTTCATATATCGCTTAATGCGTCTATTGACTCACTCTGGCTTCTTTGTCCTACAAAAACTGCCCAAAAATAGTGGCGAAGAAGAGGAAGGATATGTCCTAACCAATTCATCTCGTCTTCTTCTTAAACACAATCCTTGTGGTGTAGCACCTTTCTTACTTTCCCTACTCCAACCAGCCCTCGTGGAACCATGGCATCTCCTCTCTGTCTGGTTCAAAAGCAAAGACCGAACGCCATTCGATATGGCTCATGGAATGTCGTTTTGGGAGTTCATGGGCAGTAAGCCGAAAGATGGTGACATTTTTAATTCAGGCATGGCGAGTGATGCAAGGTTGGTGATGAGTTTGTTGTTGGACAAACATAAAGGAGTCTTTGATGGAGTTGCCTCGCTAGTTGATATAGGTGGCGGCACTGGAACAGTGGCCAAAGCCATTGCAGAGGCTTTCCCACAAATTGAATGCACAGTGTTTGATCTTCCCCAAGTGGTGGGTGAGTTGAAAGGTGAAGGGAACTTAAGATATGTTGAAGGAGATATGTTTAAAGCTATCCCTCCTGCCGATGTTCTTGTGTTGAAGGTAAACTTAATTTGTCTTGTTTCTACTTCAAAAGCTTCAATACATTGAATTAGTATTAGATTTGATGGTATTTGTATATGTGCATGAAATTAGTGGATATTACATGATTGGAATGATGAAGATTGTGTGAAGATATTAAAGAATTGCAAAGCAGCAATCACAAGCAATGGAAAGAAAGGGAAGGTGATCGTAATTGATATGGTGGTAGGCAGCAAGCTGGAGGATACGTTCATTCAATCTCAGTTATGCTTCGACATGGAGATGATGAGTTTGGTAAATGGAAGAGAGAGAGATGAGAAGGAGTGGAGTGAAGCATTCAAGGAAGCTGGATTCAGTGGCTACAATATCTTTCCCATACTGGGTTTGAGGTCTCTGATAGAAATTTACCCATGAGGGTATTGTCTACCGACCCTTATCTAAGGTTTCTTCAATTACCCGTTTCACTAATAAAAGGTTTCTTCGATTACCCTTTTGGCTAATAGGAGTCTCGAGCAACTTTATGTGTATTTGAATTTGAAAGTTTAATTGAATAAAAGGATTTCTAGAAAGCCTTCTTCTCATCGAGAATATGAAAAGAAATGGTTGAAGATTGTTAGGATAGGAGTCTTATATTGGCTAATTAAGAAGATCATGTCTCCGTTGGTATGGGGCCTTTTGGAGAAATCAAAAAGCAAAGTAGAGGTCTGATTCGTTTGTTGGCTTGCTTTCTCGCATGTTATTTGTAGCTGGGGTTGCATTAGAATGGCCATTTCATTAATCATCTCTAGAAAGAATTCAACAATGAAATGTACTGATAGACCACAACAAGCTCAAAGAAACCTAACATCCTCACACACCAGAAGAAACTTTGTTTTACAAACTGTGAGATGAAAAATGAAAAACACAGCAGCATCCTCCACACAAGATGCTAACCCTGATCTAAAAGCAGTTAAACAACTACGACGACGAAAATGACGACAATACATAACACCGGTCAGTTCTACATTCCAAACGAGCTTCCATCCCTCTCCAGGAATGCAGAAGAAGGGTGAAGAAGCCAAAGAAACATAGTTTCCTTGAGGTATAACAATCTGAATCTGAAGTACGTCACTTCATTGTTGAGATCCTGTCACCTTGGTGTGGTGTCCGTTTATCTTCCATGGCAAACAATTCTAAAAAGTAAAAACTTCGACGACGTGATCCATCTTCATCCTTGGAAAAGTATCCAACTTCAGAATGAATCCCTTGAAGCACTATTCGTCGCCAACATAAATTCAGTGAGAATACAAATTGAATGAAAGCAATGTTTACAACAGGAAATTAATGATATGAACACAAACAAGTAAAGCAAAAGCAAGATGAACTTTTGGGGCTGTGTTTGATTGTTTTCCTTGCGTCGTGTCATCAAAGGAATAGAATATGATGTGATGTTATTTGGATTTGGGAGATTACGTGTAGCATGCAATCAAGAAGTCTGAAAATGAGATGGCTGTGCTGGGAGATAAGCAAGATGGTCTATTTGGGCCGTTCTTTTGGAGGCTTCTACATTTTCCTGGTAGAAAATTATGGATTTTGTATTATGCGTCTCCAATAGGTCATGTTGGAGGATGAAAGTCCCACGTCGACTAATTTAGAAAATTATCGTGGGTTTATAAGTGAGGAATACTATCTCCACTGGTACGAGGCATTTTGGGGAAGCCCAAAGCAACCACGAGAGCTTATGCTCAAAGTGGACAATGTCATACCATTATAGAGAGTCGTGTTCATCTAACAGGTCAAACCAAACCTTCAAACTATCCTAAGAAACTTTTACATCTTATAGGCCAACACTTAGAAGTCTAAATACAGAGACCCAAAAAAGGAGCCATGAAATGGATTGATTCATCTCCACAGAGCCTTTCAAAATCAAGAGAATCTCATAAAAATCAAACTCATAATGCAGTGCCATGGTAAAAGGGCATCCAAATAAGGCAATTCCATACCTTATAATGCAGTGCCAGGAAGTGTCCTAATCCCAATTCATTGAGACAAAAGGAGCCATCTACTCTATAATTTACTCACGAGATTATAAATGAATTGATTCATCTTTAGACAGTCAACTACATCAAGAGAATCTCGTAATAAACTCAAAAAGCCACAACAGCATCTCAGTTCAATGGTAACAGGGCATCCACAGAAGGCAATTCCATACCCAAAATGCAGGGCCAAAATTAGTTTTCAATTGCAACTACAGTTAACTACACGTTGATGGTATTTGAGAGAAACATACCATCCACTAGAATTCGGGCGATTGCCACTGGATCTTGGTCGATTCACCATCTCCCCCTGATCTGCCTCTCCCGCCCCGTTCATTCTCTCATTTGCACCGCCGGATTTCGGCCGCCCATCTTCACCGTACCGACCCGGAGACCCGTAATTCCCATACTGCCTCTGATTCGCCTCCCTAGATCGGATCCCAACGTTCACAGGTCTCTCCTCCTTCCCGACGAAGCCCGCCCTGAGGTGAGGCGGCACAAATTTCTCCGGTTTATGCAACGTAACAGTCGGAGGAGGAATCTCCTTGTCCTTCTCCAAGTTCGGAATCGGAGACGGAGCGATCGCGCCCGTACCTGTCCGACCGAGAGGGCGAAGAGAGATGGAATCGGATTCGCATTGCGGATGGGTCTGATCCGCAACAGGACGAGGATCGGCAGATGGGGATCGAGATTGAGGCTGAGGGGACAGGACCGGCAGCGAAGAGATGGGTTTGGGAGTGGGACGGGTCAGGACGAGCATGCGGCCATGGGACTTGTTAGCGGAAGAAATGGAAGAATAAGTTGCAGAAGCGAAAGAGGAGGAAGAAGAAGAAGAAGAAGAAGATGGGTTTTTGGAGGGATTGTTGCCAGTTTTGGAATTGGGGGAGAGATCCTTGTCGTAGATGTGATTGTAATTGATGGAGGTGTATTTGTTGGTTTTTGCCATCCACCACCGCCAATATGGATCTTTAAAGCTGTTGGAATTACAGAAGAATTATGAACGTCGAGAGGATCTGGAGGAAGAAGAAAGAGAAGGAGGTAGAGAGGATTTTATAATGGAACGGAAAATGGATTGCTTGGCATTGGGGAGATTGTTGAAGACAACACCGTTTTGAGGTGTCGTCGAAGGAAGATCATGGATTGAGGGCAGGCCAATGCAGCTCACATGCCAAAACCCCCCGTTACAAGAACAAACTATTTTTAAGATTTCTTTTTCACCATGTATGAATAGTTTTGTTTTAACTGTCACAATGGAAATTCTTTTAGGAAAATAAAATTATAAATTTAGAAAAATAAAAAAACTATATTCTATACCAAAGCAAATATAATGTTTGTAACCTTCCCGAACCGGGTGAGGAATCTCGAATATTGGAGGAGGGAGTGGAGAGATATTTCTCCTCCTGAGATAAACGAGGATATGGGGACGATGATTAAATTCTCCATCTCTGTCCCACCTAATTTCTCAGGGGGGAATCTCTACCCTAATCCCATAAAAAAAAATACAATTTTTTTTTGTGGAGACGAGGATTTCTCTATCCCACCCCTCGTCCTGCCCTATAGACATCTCTAATCATGGCTAGTTGAATGACAAACTTGAATGGTTCTAAATATATAAGAACAACTATCTAATAGCATGCATGACTTTATATAACCTCAAAATAAAACTCTTATCCGACCTTACTTGAAGCATAATGAAAACTTGATTATTCTTGAACGTAAAATTAATTGCAACTTGAGTTAACTTTAATATAGTTTACAGTATATGCTTGAGATGTCTTGGTTCATAGTAGTATTTTTATACAAATTTATCACAATTATAACGTTCAGATAAGATTTCAAAATTTATCTCTTCATTTTTCATTAAAAGGGGTGATATTTAAGTCTTTTAATTTTAAAAAATGTTTAATAGATTTTTAAATTTATATTTAATAAGTCTAAAATCAAAAAGAGAAAGTCAAAACATGCAGCTTGTTAAAAAAAAAACCCTGACATTTCTAAAAATAAAATTTCATATATTTATGATGCATTTTTGTAAGAAAAAAATGATATTTTAATCATTATTAATCATTATCATTCAAATATGGATCAGTTCATTTATGTACCTCTTGTTTATTTAGGTGTTATATGCCCACCAACTTTCCTCTTGGTTCGTTCTTAAACTACATATTAGTGGGAGAGTTATTGCTCTAATACCATTTGTAACGACTCAACCTATGATTCATCACATGCCCATCTTTTATACAAAATTAAGAGAAAACCAAAAATCACTAAAGAATTAAAATAAAATAAAATAATTTCATTTTTCCTAATGCATTTAGATTTGTTTGAGAGGTTTGACGCATTACGCCGTAGACTTTTTCCGATCATCCCAACTTTTCCGTCGAGATCTGAGCTGTCACCATAAATCCAGCTCATTTCCAACCAATCAAATTCCAACTCCCCTCCTTTATAAACAGCAGCAGAAACCTCCAGTTCCATCACTACTCTCATTAACTCATTAGCCATGGCCTCCACCGCGCTTCCCCTCCTCCTCCTACCCTTTGTTCTGTTCTCTCAAACTCTCGCCCAAGCTCCGATCAACATAACCGGCATTCTGGCCGAAGGCGGCCAATTCAGCACCTTCCTTCGCCTCCTCGGCGAAAGCAACCTGATCTCTCAGCTCGAGAATCAGCTCGACAACTCGCATGAGGGCATGACCATTCTTGCTCCCTCTGATAATGGCTTCAACGCCCTTAAATCCGGCACCCTCAACAGCCTCAACGACCAGCAGAAGAGCCAGCTTCTCCTCTTCCATGTCTTGAGTAAGGTATATATATATTTATATATATATTTGAGGATTATTAAGAGGGAGTTGTTACTTTAGTGGAAGATTATGGATCTATAAGTTTGAGTAATACTATTTACATGGGTAGAATATATCTTGGAAACTCAAAGTGGACAATATCAATGATATCATTGTGGAGGGTAAGTTACGATAATAATCCTATTTGGGTTTGAATTTGATGCAGTTCTTCACCGTGACGGATCTGCAGACCGTTAGCAACCCGATGAGGACACTCGCCGGAGACTGGGGGCTGAACTTCACCGGCCAACCGAATTCTAACCAAGTCAATGTATCCACAGGCGTGGTTACGGTGGAGATCAACAATAAGCTCAGGGAGAAATCTCCGTTGGGTGTTTACGTAGTGGATCAAGTTTTGTTGCCTGACGCTCTTTTTGGGAAACACGCCGGCGTACCGCCTCCAAGAGCTCCAGGTCCAAGGGCCGATAATTCTCCTGACGAGGGAAACCCGCCGGAATCTGACGCCGCCAATCCGCCGTCGGATGAGACGGATGGTGGTGTGAGGAACGGCGTCGGATTGGGATTGGTTTTGGGATTTGGTTTGATTGCCATTAGCCTTCTTTTTTAAGAGTTTAGAATCATAGGAGTTGATTTGAGGATAAGTGTGTGCTGCCTTGTCAGCATGCTTTGATTTTCGTTTTTCTTTTTCTTGTAATTTTTTCTACCACTCAAATTTTGATTATTTATTTTCTTTTATCAACCTTTTGATTTCAAGATCATAGCTAAAATAATTAATTAATTTCATTAAGGTTTAATCTCATGAATTAATTTAGTTCATTATGGTCCACAGTAAATGAGTATCATTCTCTAAATTAGGCTGATATGTTTTTGCCATAAATATGATATCTATCTAGTGTGATGTATGAATTATCCAGAAGATGCCTTACTATTATATAGACAATCAAACCTATTTCTCGATTCAATAGAAGTCCAAACAGATGAATAGGGTCCCACCGTGAAAACTCGCCTTAAATGAAAATGTATTCGACCATATCAGCCTCTCTATATCAGCCTCTCGATAGGGGTATTATTAAAAAAATAAATAAATCAGAACCCTTTTTATTTTCATTCGAGAGTTTAAAAGTTGGTTGAATATTAATAAAAAAATAATTTCTGCCAAACACTTAAATAAAATAAATAAAAATAAATAGAGAATTTTGTAAAAAGAAACAAGCATAATGGGCTTAAAGGACACCGAAAGCCCAAAAAGAGTCCAATCCAAAGCCCAAAAGAAAGCGGAAGAAGGTCTGTTGCTGAATAAATAAAAAATAAAAAAGAAAAATAAGAAAATCTCTCACCCAAAAGATTGTGCTTAACGTCGCATCTGATCTGACACCAAAACACCACCATCCCCTTCTTCGAAATCAAAAAAAAAAAGAAAAAAAAAAGAAAAAAATCCTCTAAAACCCCAGCATTTAAAATCCTAAACCCCATCGATTTCCCACTTTAATTCTTACTAAAGTTCAAAAAGAAAACAAAAACAAAAATAAAATATGACTGTGATTACAGAGAGCTGGGTTCATCATCACAGGCATTGCAATGGCAAATGTTTTTGTTTTCCTTCTTCTTCTCTGTATTTAATCCTTAAATCAAACTGGGTTCGCTTATTATATTTTTATTCATCTCAGTTCCAACATCAATTTCAATGGCGAGAAATTTTTTCTGACTCGCCACACTGCCTCTTCTGCTACTGCTACTGCTGCTTCCTATGCTTTCACTACTGTTTGATTTTGGGTTCTATTTCCCTTTTTTTCCTTTTTTTCTTTTCCATTTTTTGTTCGTTTCCACTCATGCCCACATCTCAGTCGCACTTGCTTCTCTTGTTTTGATTCTCCCTAGAGAGAGAGAGAGAGACGTCTATCTATCACTCTTGATGGAACGAAACCTTCCGTCAAAACCTAATTCCATTATTCTTTAATGGGAGAGAATGCTCTAAGATCACCAAAAGATATGTAGCTCTCTGCTTCTTCTACCCTCTTCTTCTTTTTCTCTTTTGTTTGCACTTGCCGTGATTCTCTGGGATTTTTCCTTTTTCGGGTCTGAAATGAATTTAATGGGTGAGAGATTGAGTATTGTGTGGTGGTAACTTGGGTTTGCCTGTTTTGTTATTTTGGGCTTTCTGGGTGGGTTGGGGGAGGATTGGAGCTTTGTCTTGTTGACAATGGAGGTTAGTTCTGAGGGAGAGAAGAAGCCACCACCACCTGTGGAGGCGACGAAGATCAAAAGGAAAATGAAGACTGCTTCGCAATTGGAAATTCTTGAGAAGGCTTATATGGGTGTGTGGTTTCTTTGTTATAACTCCTTTTCTCTGTGGAATGAACGAATGGAGGTTGTTCCTTTGTTGAGTTTATTGTGAATTGCATTTGTTTTGATGTTGATGTAGGGGAGCCTTATCCATCGGAAGCACTACGAGCTGAGTTGTCGGTGAAGCTGGGATTGTCGGATAGGCAATTACAGATGTGGTTCTGTCACCGGAGGTTGAAGGACCGGAAGCCGCCACCAGTTAAGCGACCAAGGATGCCTTCTCCAACCATGACGGTAGCTGCAGATGTGAACCCAGTTGGGGGAAGTGGTGAGAAGAATGAGAGCACTTCAGGATTGGGGAAAGGGTCAAATGCATATGCTCATCCAGTGGACGTGAGGCCTGGAGTGGCTGTTGCGAGGATTGGCCTTAACTTACCTTCAATGAACAGGTTCTATGAGTCGCAGCAGTCTATTGCAGAGCTCCGGGCCATTGCTTTAGTAGAGGCTCAGCTAGGAGAAGCTTTGAGGGAGGATGGACCAATTCTTGGCATGGAGTTTGACCCTCTGCCACCAGGGGCATTCGGGGCACCGATAGGTAAGATTGATTATTTGTACAAACAACCCATGATTTCAGTTGTTCTTTAGGAATTTTGGATAATCTGTTTAAGGGTCGTTGTGTTTACTGCTGTTTGTGTTTTTGCAAGTAAATACTATTGTTTTCAGACACTTGAGTGAGTGTTTCATGTTGCTATAGGAGTCACTGCTTTCAGTGATGATGAGAAGAAAACCGGACAGTTTTTTGAGGTTAGTAAGCAAAGAGATATAGAGCAGATTGAGGTCAGTCTTCCTTCTTTCATTCACATATTATCACTCTTTTGCTCTGAAATGAAGCTAAAACGGTGTCTTTCCTTTGTCCTTTTTATTTCATAGCATCATCAGATGTCTGGGAGGACTCTGCACGAATACCAGTTTCTTCCAGAACAGCCAACTGCAAAATCTGATGAACACGAGAGAGATATCTCATCTTACCATTATGGTACTCATGCAAATGTTCATAGTATCAGCAGGACTCTGCCGATGGCTTCTGGACACTCATTTTTGCATGGACATGAACAAATGTCCTCCAGCTATTGTTCTCAAGTTCAGATGCCCAACCTGAATATAGTTGCTCAGCAAAGCAGACGGAGCCACAACTTAGTATCTTCCATGGGCGAGCATGATAATAGTTTATGCAGGAGTTCTCTTGTAAATATTTCTATGAATCCTCTATATGGCACTCACTCAACTTCTCATCCAGAATTTACATCCGTTCTATCTGATAAGAGGGTCGTTCGTGGAAACAATGTTGTATGGATTGAAAAGAAGAGCAAGGTATAGTGAAGATGTTATAATTTTATAGTTTTTACAAATAAAAATTTATTTCTGTATTTGTTTCAACAAGAATGATGAGGCCAGAATAGCACGGGAAGTTGAAGCTCATGAGAAAAAGATGCAGAAAGAACTAGAGAAACAAGATGCTCTGAGGAGAAAGGTCTTATATTTATCTTTTGTGAATTATACCTTACATGTTTCTTGTGGAAACTCATCCTTTTTTTTTTCCCTCTCTCTCTCTCTCTAGAGAGAAGAGCAGATAAGGAAAGAAATGGAAAGGCATGACCGAGAAAGGCGAAGGGAAGAAGAAAGACTGTTGCGTGAGAAGCAAAAGGAGGAAGAAAGATGCCTAAGGGAGCAAAGGCGTGAAATGTTGAGGAGAGAGAAGTTCTTGCATAGAGAGTCCATTAGAGTCAGTTTGGTGGCCCATAGCTAATTGTATTCTTCTTGTTTTATTAATTAAGTGATTTACTTCCCCAAAATGTATATATATTTAGGCTGAGAGAATTAGACAGAAAGAAGCACTGCGCAGGGAAAGAGAAGCAGCAAGGCTTAAAGCTGCCAATCAGAGGGCCGCTGCTCGCCAGATGGCTAAGGAATCAACAGAACTTGCTGAGGATGAACGCCTGGAACTCATGGAGTTAGCTGTGTCAAGCAAGGGATTACCTTCAATAATGTCTCTTGATCAAGAAACTTTAGAAAATCTGGAGTTATTTAAAGGTTTATGTTTCTATTAACTTCCATGATTGTTTAAATTCATTGACTATCAAGAATGTTCTTTCCCTTGCACGAAGTGACCATTTTTCAACTTCTTTTCATTAGTCAGCAACTTAGCTATTGACATAAGTTGCATGTAGATATGCGGCCAAACTTTCCACCTGAATCTGTGCAAATGAAAAGGCCTTTTCCAGATCATCCTTGGATTGAATCTGAAGCGAATGTGGGAAACCTTCTCATGGTAAGATTTATTAGGTTTTCTATTTGTTTTCATTCTTTTAGCATTGATTGAGAGTATTCTGTTCCCTCTGGCTGGGAGGCATATATTGCCATTGAAGAAACTGTTCGAAAATGATCTATTATATGAATGCTGAACTGTTATGTGTATTTCTAGGCGTGGAAGTTCTTGGTTACTTTTGCTGATGTTCTTGGCCTTTGGCCTTTTACTCTTGATGAGTTTCTTCAAGCTTTTCATGATCACGTAAGTTCTTGTCTTAAAACTTTCTTGATCTATAACCCGACTTTTGAATCTGCCTTGTGATACTCATCATTTATTGCCCTACAATATTTCAGGACTCAAGGTTATTAGGTGAAGTACACATTGCTGTTCTGAAATGCATCATAAAAGATATTGAGGATGTTGCTAGAACCTCCTCTATAGGTCTAGGATTCAATCAGAGTAGTGGTGCCAACCCTGGAGGTGGCCATCTGCGAATAGTTGAAGGGGTGAGGCTCCTTGGTGGTTATTACTACTCTTAAAGTTTACCCATGTTTCTAATATGGTTCTTTGTTCATCATCAAGTTGCGTTGTTGGCACTCTATATCAGGCATATGCTTGGGGTTTTGACATATGCAGCTGGCAGCAACATTTAAATCCTTTAACATGGCCTGAGATACTTAGACAGTTGGCCTTATCAGGTGGGTTAGGTCCTCAACAGAGGAAAGGGGGGAATGCTGAACCAGCACATCATGATGAAAATGAGGTGAAATTCTTTTGCCCAGCTTTGAAGAATGTGAAAGCTGCTGACTATTTATTTTAAGTTTTCATCAAGATTTTCTTCCTTGATTGTGATAGGGGATATGATGTGAATATACAGTTGAATGCTTTTTCTATTTTATGTCATTTTTGGGTATGAAGCATTAATCCAGCATATCAGGATCACAGTTTGACCTACAAATTGATTTCATTTACAATGGCATAGAACAAGCTTATCTAATTTTCGAGGTGGAACATACTTTTTTCTTAGTTTGTAACTTTGTACATTCACAGCCCCAAGTGGCAGTGCCCCTCCTAAGATTTGTTAAAATAATTTTTCTTGATCAACGTTAATTGTGTTTTTTATTCAGGTTCTTTAGCTAGAGTCACTCTTTCCTAGATCTCTAGGCTTTGTTTTCTTTTATTGTCTCTGTTTAACATATGATCTCTTATCAGGTGAAAAAAGAATACTGTTAATTTTTTTTTTTATTAAAAAGGTTTCCTATTTCTATTTTCTCTTGCTCCTTGTGAAGCAGGGTAATGATGTTGCAGACATCATTTCAAATTTACGCAATGGTTTGGCTGCAGAAAAAGCTGTTGCTATAATGCAAGAAAGGGGATTCTCCAATCAACGCAAATCTAGGCATCGGTTGACTCCTGGAACTGTAAAATTTGCAGCTTTCCATGTTCTTTCTCTTGAAGGAAGCAAAGGTCTTAATATTGTTGAAGTTGCAAATAAAATTCAGGTACTTGGTGAAAATTAAACGTCTGAAATTTATCCTTTCTAATGTTTACGCTATTAATTTGCTGTCTCTTTTCAAGAAATCTGGACTTCGGGATCTTACAACAAGCAGGACACCAGAAGCTTCTATTGCTGCTGCATTGTCTAGAGACTCAAAATTATTTGAAAGGACTGCTCCTTCAACGTATTGTGTCCGCTCTCCCTATAGGAAAGACCCTGGCGATGCAGATGCCATACTTTCTACTGCAAGGGAGAGAATTCGCACATTCAAAAGCGGGATTTTGGATGGTGACGATGCTGAAAGAGATGATGGCTCAGAAGTTGATGTTCCTGAGGATGCTGAAGTTCATGATTTGGGCACTGGAGGAAATTTAACAAAAGAACATCAAAGTCCTGAAGTATGCCCTCTAGATGAAATGACTTCTGTTGCAAGTGGAAATGGATGTAATGAGATTAGAGATATTTGTAAAGTCGGTATGGAGAATGGTGGTCCTTATACATCTATCCTGGACATCAAAGGTAGGGTAAAGGGGGAAGAAAGTCCTCCCGTTGAACAACCTATTTTTATTTCTGGAATTTGCACCGGTCAATATCAAGAAGATTCAACTTCTGATGAAGGTGATCATGGCGAACCTTGGGTCCAGGGTCTTACTGAGGGAGAGTATTCTGATCTTAGCATTGAGGAGCGACTTAATGCACTATGTTCATTAATTGGAGTGGCACTTGAAGGAAACTCAATGCGAACCATCCTTGAAGTATGTCTCTGCTGCACTTTCGACATAACTTGATAAAAACGCCTTCAGTCCTTTTGTTTCTTTCATCTTATGGATTCCATGTCTTACAGGAGCGTCTAGAGGCTGCAAATAGTTTGAAGAAGCAAATGTTGGCAGAGGCGCAAATTGACAAGCGACGCGTCAAAGAAGAGTACGTCTTGCAGATCCATGACTCTTTGAGTGTGGGAAACAAGTCTGAATTTAAAACTATGTCGTCATTGGATGCAACAAGGCTCAGTGCAATTCTAAATATTGGGGAAGAAAATAGAGAAGGACCATTAGACACTGGTTTTCAGCAAGAGGACTGTCATAGTTCACATAATAATTGCCCCTCGGACGGACTGCAAGTGCAAGATGTACTTGTTGAGGCAGATAATTCACAGCTTCAACATTCAGTAGTAGCGGTTGAAAAGTCAAGGTCACAAGTGAAATCTTATATTGGACACAAAGCAGAAGAGATGTATGTGTATAGGTCTTTACCTCTTGGTCAGGATCGAAGGCGTAATCGATACTGGCAATTTACTTCATCTGCTTCTCGAAATGAGCCTGGTAATGGCAGAATTTTTGTTGAGTTGCATAACGGGACTTGGAGGCTTATCGATTCTGCTAAGGTATTATATGTCAAATTCTTACATGTAACATAACTAATGTTTTAACTAAAGTTTTGATGCCACTCTTAACTAAAATTCAAGTGAATGTGAAGCAAAATTTCACTAGCTTCTGCATTGTCCGATATCATCCCAAAAAAAAGAAAGTCTCATTAGGATGATCTCAATTAACTATAAATTCAGATATCGCGATCCATTGTTCATCACATATATTGAAGATTGAAAGCGTGGCTAAGGTTCTCTGTTTGTTGATTGTTATCGAACTGTTGGATGTCCATGCAGGGATTTGATGCTCTCTTAGCTTCTTTGGATGTTCGTGGGATCAAGGAATCTCATTTGCATCTCATGCTACAAAAATTAGAAAAATCTTTTAAAACAGCTACTAGGGGGAATATACTGACAGATGGCCAGAGGACGGGTGAAGATGCTGCTGGCCATCATTGCAATGCTCGTAATAATGGTCCTAGTAGTACTGTATATGCAGATAACCATGATGGATTTGAAAGTTCAACATCCTTCAGAAGTGAGGCTGAAGAAACTGGTTCAGATACGACCGAATCATTAAAGAGATACCTTGATTTCGAGAGCTGGATGAGGAGAGAGTGCTTCAGTCTTTCAGTTCTATCCGCTAACAAATATGGAAAGAAGCAGGGCACACAATTACTAGGTATTTGAGATCTTATCAATTCATTTATTCTGAAAATTTCCACCACTGTTGTTCTTCCATCTTATATTTTCCTGAACACATGGTCCAACGTATAGAGAACATTGGTCTATCTTGGTGTTCATCTTCCCCCTTGAGGATTAGATTACTTAAGATGCTGTTGACTTTGATTGAGGTGAGTTCCCTTCAGTTGTAGTGTAGCTTAAACTATTTATGTTGACTGTCATTTATGGTGCAACTGTCATTTTTCTTATTTGGCTCAGGTTTCCATTCCAGGGGAAGCTTTTCAACCATCCTGGACAGATTTCGAAAGAAAAACTTGGAGTTCAAAACTTCTGTCTTCATCCTCTGCTGAGGACGTTCTTCAGGTTAATATCTAAATGCACTTGATCACCTTTTCCCTTTTTCATCTGTGCCATTCCCCCACTCGAATCCTTTTGTTAGATGACGCACTATTTCGTTATACCACAACTATAAGATGTAAGGAAGTTCAACAATCTCGAGAGTATGTGTATGCTACAAGAGTGACGGTTCGCTTCTTGTTCATTGGGACTCATTGTAACACGACCAATATGACTCCTACTTGGGCACCCCTCCATTTTATACTATTAGTTATGGTACTCATTTTCCGGATGTCTTGGTTCTGATATTTGTTGGTTGGTTCTATACTTGAAGATTTACAAAATTGTCAAGGGATTTTCCCCGTATTTCTTTAGTTAATCTTTTGCATTTGTTTCCTAACATCCTTGCTTTCAGATTCTGACTCTGTTGGAGAATGGCATTAAGCGGGACTTTATGTGGTCTAACTATGAGACCACCTATGAATTGTTGGCTTGCGTCAACCCACCAGGAAGTTACACTTGTCATAGTTCTTTCCCTGAAACAGTTCCAGTTCTTCCATGGATACCACTTACAACGGCTGCTGTGGCATTGAGGCTTTTGGAATTTGACGCTTCCCTCTCCTACATTCTGCAGCAGAAAGCTGAGTCTCAAGCTCAGGGGTCAATGGACATAAAAGTGAGTCTTTCATGTTCATGTCCTGAATTTAGACTAAATCAAATAGACTGCTTTTGTCATTGTGCGTTCTTAACTTCATTGAGATATAGAGGTAGAAAGTATTGTCCCTCTCTAAGAAGGATGGACACGGGACACAACGTGAATACGTTTAGACTTACAAATCTGAAATGTGGTTACTAGAAGGATGCAAGAGGGAGAGGGAATACAATTTTATATACATGTTTTGCAACTTTGCGGGTCTGAGTTTTTCATTCACATTTACATTTATACAAGATAGGGAAGCAATTACCGAGTTAACTAGCCACATTGTTGTGGCCGTGTGGCCTAAATGTGTTTAGAACTTGTTTGTGCATGTTCACATCGTCCATACCTGCAACAGTTCGTGTAGTACCTTGACATGGCTTATTATTCTCCTAACACTTAGTTCATTGGTAGTACGAGTAAAAACTCATTCTAAGTTTGTTTGATTTAGTTCTGATCTGACATCATTCTTTCATTTTTTTTAGCCCTTGTCAGATTCTGCAACTGCTGTAATTTCAAATGATCATGTCAAAGAAGCAAACTTGATATATGGCGGGGTTGGACCCTCAAGCTCTGATTATGGACAACTAGGTAGCAAAAGAGGACATGGACGTATCAGAGGTGCAAAATCACACAAAAGAACCAATAGCATGAGGCCTGTATCTGATAAGAGTACTGGCAACAACCGAAAAATATTAAGGCAGGTGCTTATGTGGGAGGACGGACAGGTGGAAGAACAGGGAGGATTTAGGCGCGGTCGTCGGAGTGCTAGAAGCAGGCAAAAATCAGGAAGGAAGATCAAGTTTGGCTCTGAGGGAGGTCATCCTGAAGAAACTATCAATGAAACATCAAAATTATCTCTGGACAACAGTCATGAATGGAACGATGATCAGAACATAAGGATGCTGCAACGAAGTGATGGAAGTCCAAGCATTTCTCATAGGTTGATTTCCATTGATAACAGTGGTAGAGTGGAATATGATGATATGCTGGTAGATGACCGTGCTCGATCTTGGCAAGCTGGCTATCTACCGACTAGCCGAAGTTACGAAATGGATGAAGACAGAGAGGATGATCTCTCTGCTGATGGAGAGAGGGGTAACACCATGGACGAAGAATACAAAGAGTACGATCTTTCTGATGGAGGGAGGGGTAATGTCATGGACGAGGAACGAGATCTTTATGTTGAACATTGTACGAATGGGGAGTACAATGAAGAAAGTAACAGGAATTTAGAGGATAATATCGTATCAGACGAAGAGATACAATCCGCCTCCTCAGATTACAGTAACTGAAACAGGATTTGTGTTCTTTGTTGGATTTAAGGCTGTGGCACAATCCTGAAAATGGAAGTGTCGGAACACCCCCTGTTTTGCCCACGTTCGGGAAGTGGATAGCAACCTAAGGACTAATGCAGTGTCATTGTACAATACCATCCTGTTCATCTTGCAAGCGGAAGCTGATGATTAATAAGAATATGTACGTTTTCTAACAGAAGAACAGACTTTGTCATTTTAATAGCTTTATTGTCACCGCCACAATGAATGTACATCGCCCTCTTTTCAATGGGTGTGATATGAGATAACTAAAATAGTTCTACAGAAGTTCAGAATCTCCGTAATCAGATCTCTCCAGCATTCACTTATTTCAGGTAAAGAAATAATTTGGAGTTACCCTAAGGAGACATATTTACGAACAAAAAAGTTGCTTAAATACAAAAAACAAGATGGACCCATTTTAGCAAAACTTTCAAACACTGTATTCGCAATGAGTGGTTCCTGGGTTGATTACAGAAAAGCCAAGCCAACAAATCATAATATTACTGACCCAAGAGTTTCTTGATCCCAGCCTTCTGCTCCGTAGTCAGCCTTGAAGGGAACTTGATGCTAAATTTAATTCTCAAGTTCCCCTTCTTTGTTGAATCTTTCTGCATAGGCATTCCTTCTCTTGGGACGACCTCCTCGTAGCTTGGATTTATCACATTGTTGATCGGGATCGTTTGACTTCTCCCATCCAAGGTGGTGAGATGGACAGTGTAACCAGTCAACGCCTCGGCCAATGATATCTTTTGCGTGACAATTAGGTCGTTTCCATCGCGAGTGAACACACTGTGTGGCTTCTCGTCGATAATGAAAACAAGATCTGCAGGTATTACATTAGGCTGCTCGTTCCCTTTCTCGGGAAATGTGATCTTTGTTCCTTTCTTCCAACCTGGTTTTATGTCAATTGTTAAGATCTCTTCCACTGTTACAATCTTCCTGTACATACAAAACGAACGAGAGAAAGTGAGAGGGCAATGGATGAGTGTATATACAGCGAAGCAGAGGGGGAACATGCAGCTTAAAATGAACATTCAATCCACGAAATCCACCAAACAAAAACTATTTTTCCTACATAGCAGGAAACATGAATTTACCAGTTCACAAGGGTAACAGACAACTAGCCAAACTCATCCCACAAGAGCAAATATTCAAGGGGATGAATAGCAACAATCCCAGAGTAAATGGTAGCATTCTTAAAGCTGAAGACCACACATTGCATATCCACACAAACATGCATTATCAAACAACATTCCATTTAGGAAAATGAAAAGGAGCAGCCATTCTGATAATCTAACAATACTTTTTAAACTCTTCAAAAGCTGAAGTCAAGTTAATGGAAGCTATTGAAGCCAAGTTTGAGCACGCAAGGGAATGCAATCAAATCTGTAGAAGTGCAGCAAAGAAAGATGATTACCCGCTCGTGTCTGAAACTTCTCGAGATATTTTCATTTTCTTGGTAGTTCCTTTGTACAAATCTTCAAGGCTACAAGGCAATTTGTTCTCAATTGGAGGAGCTTTACGAGAAGCAGCTTGGCTCATGGATCCTCCCCCACCTTCTCTAAAAGACGTAAATATATCATCACCAAAAATGCTACTTGAAAATCTTGGTCCCCCTCCCATTCCTCCAAACGGGTTCGAAGACCCAAAAAATTCCGCATAAATATCTTCAGCATTTCGCGGATTGAATCTAAATGTTGATGACCGGTCGCCGGTGGGAAAGAAGGAAGCTCCACCAGGACCACCAGCATCAGGCGGCGGCACCTGACCCTTTAAACCCTCTTCACCATATTGATCATAGATTTCTTTCTTCTGTGGGTCGCTAAGAACCTAAATTCAACATCGAAAAAGAGCCAAATCTAACATAAGGTAACCGAGATATCCAGCGATTTAGACAAAAAGAAGAAGAGGAAGGAATTCCATTGGTATTGACATTCAAGATAAGACATAACAACCAAACCCCATGAAATTTCAACGCCGTCGAGTCTAAGAATCTGATAGATCGATCTACACAAAGTCATTGGATTATTATTCGGATTAAGTGACGAAAGACGAACCTCATAAGCTTCAGAGATCTGCTTAAATTTAGCCTCGGCTTCTTTCTTGTTATTTGGGTTCTTATCAGGATGCCATTTCATAGCGAGCTTCCTGTAAGCCTTCTTCAAATCATCATCTTTGGCATTCCGATCAACTTGTAAAACCTTGTAATAATCGATTCCCATTGCCCCCTTCACTTTCCCTCTCCAGAACCTCCTCCTTTCTGGCGATGATGTTCTGTAAGAATCGAGGTGGGATTTTGCGCATTAGAAGCTCGGATTGTCCGATTGAGCAAAACCTTTAGAAACTTCCAGAAATTATCTTTGGGCAACCTTTGTGTCAAGTTCCAAAAAATAGGTCATTTTAGTTTCCATTCATGAAAATGGGCTAATTTTCAAAATGCTGGTTCTTTTAACCTCATTAAAAAGGTGAAAAGATATTTATACCCCTCTCTTTCCCAACCAAGTGGAAAGACATTTATGTCCCTACATTATTTTGTCATTTGTTAATGGTTAGCCCAAAAGAACATAGAGGAAATATTTTGTTATTGTTTACGTGGGAAGGGTGTGGAGGGAATATCTGGATTAGGGTTATTCAGTATGGTTTATAGAATGAGAAATTACCCTAAAATCTCAGCTACGGAAACTTTTGGCACGATGAATGCATGAACATGAAGGGTATTAAGGTAACTTTTCAACCATTTTGTTGGCTCGACCAAAAATTAAGAGATTAAAAAAAATAACTGAAAATCATGTTTCTAATTATGAGACTGTCGTTGAAATATGAATTCCGATGGGGAATCTGACCAAAAAATATAACAAATTATATTCATTAGTCGAATTTAAGATGATTAAGAAATAACAAGACCAAATTTGTCTCTAAACCTCGTCTATTGGGCTTCGACCAAGCCCAAATCATGAGGATTCATTGGTGGACAAGTGGCTCTACCGTTTCCATTTTGTCAAAGCAAGGCCCATGTTACTCCGGCCCGGCCCAGTCCAGACAAATTATTAATCCGCATAGAAGGCCCAAAGCCCAAAGCCCAAAGTCCATTGTGCAATCCTTATCCACCAAACTTGCCTTTATTTTCAAACTTAAAAAGTAGAGTTTTGAATTCAAATACAAATAAAGCAAAAAGTCAAAGAGTTTCTTCCCCTCCCTCATCAATGAAAAGCCAACACAAACTGTTACAAAAAGAAGAGCTGTCGTTGTTGTTCCTATGATTACGCCATGGATCCCTTAATGAATTTTCTTCAACTTTACTCAACAATTCTTCCAAAGCCCTAAACCTAAATCTTCCCCTTCCAATTCATCATACCCTTTCCCTTCCCCTTTTTACCCAAACTAGTTGAAATTCATCCTACCTTTGTTCGAGTATAGCTATTATTAATGTTTTTTTTAGTGCAACAAATGTGATGTGCAAGAATTTTAACTTCTAACCTCAACTAAATGAGTACATACTAATTGTTGTCACTATGCTTGTGGTATAGAAGAATGACTAGCTACCTGTTTCGGCCTTAGTTTGGACATTTTGGCATACATTGGAACTCGTTTCGACCCTAATCAAATCCCTCCATTATGCCTGAAAACCCGTCCTCAAAATGGATCTAATTGCACTTCACGCTCCAAAGATAATGGGTTGATTGGGTAATTTGAAAGAAGATAAAGGGCATTGTTGGTAATTGATTCGGTGCCCAATTCAAACCCATCTCTTCTACTATCCATAAGAAAGCAAGAAAGTGTTTACACCACCAAATTTAACTACTAAAGGAAAAACAATGCCACCTTTTGACTGTGGAAGATTCTTTTTGTTTTTTATTTTTATTTTTAGTTTTTTATAATATATATATATATTGCGTGATTAAGTTTGATAATTTTATTATTATTATTATTATTATTTGAAAGTTCGGTCGAAATGACGTAACTAGTTTAAACGTGTTTAAAAAGTTCATTAATTTTAAAAAAAATGTTTTAAAAAATATTTAAGTAATAAACGAGTTTATATGCATCAGGGTGTAATTGAATTCTAAATTTTTAATTAATTAATTAATTAGATATAAACGTTAGTGTTTTTTTCTTTTTGGCAGAAAAATTAGGTAGGCCTGTAATGGTGGGCATTCAAGTGCACAGCACATGCAGCGTGCACTATATTTCCACTACCATTATGTTTCGTCTGCCCCACACCCTTCTTCTAATTCCCTCAATCCCCGCATAATTCATCGCCCGTAAATCCCATATATAAGTTCAACCATAGCAAACCATAGATTTTCGTACCTTTTTCTTCCTCTCTGCATTGCATCAGGATCACTTCCATGGCTATGGCCGCTTCAATTACGTTCAAGCATCTCCCCTTCATCTTCCTCCTTCTCTCCTCTGTTCAAATCGAAGCCAGAGTCAACAAATTCTTCAGCAAATTTATCCACGCTGATCGCGATGTTGTTCTTCCCGTAGCCTTTTCCCCAGCGCCGGTCTCTGTTCCGCCTGAGATATCTCCATCTCTGGCGCCAACGCCAGCTCCCGCGCCGTTTTTCGACGAATCGCAGAATGCTTACGGTCTGTACGGCAGTGATGCAGACGACAGCGAAAGTAGCCGGACGATCACAGACGTGGAAGAGGAGATTCTCGCGGAGGACGGTGAGGACAAGAAGACCCACAAATCTGGCTATCAGACGAATTTACACACTGACAATTTCGAAAGCCCTAAAAGATACGAGAGCAGGAACGACGGGAACAGTGGATATAGAAATTCCGAGTACGAGAGCAACAATGATCACAGAAATTCCGAGTACGAGAACAACAATGAACACAGAAATTCCGAGTACGAGAACAACAACGAATACAGAAATTCCGAGTACGAGAACGACAACGAGCACAGAACTTCCGAGGACGAGAACAACAACGAACACAGAAATTCCGAGTACGAGAACAACAATGAACACAAAAATTCTGAGTACGAGAACAACAACGAACACAGAAATTCCGAGTACGAGAACAACAATGAATACAGAAATTCCGAGCACGAGAACAATAATGAATACAGAAATACCGAATACAAGAGCGATTTCGAGAACAGCGGCGTCAGAAATTACCAGTACCAGAGCAATGTCGAGGGCGATGGCTACAGAAAGAGGCGATACGAACCGACGGAGCAGCAAGGGATGAGCGACACCAGATTCATGGAGAACGGAAGGTACTATCACGAAATTAACTCAGGAATCGGAGAAGAAAACAAATCGTACGGAAGCAAGAAGTATCCGAACGAGTTCGATTCCATGGAGGAGTACGAGAAGAGTGAGGGATTTCTTCCTTGATGCATAGGGAGAATTTTAGGGTTTAACTTAAACTTGAACCCCTGAATTTATGGAGGTTTTTTTTTAAAAAATTATTGTTTGTGTGTGATTTTAGTGTTCATCTTTTGAGTTGTGATTGTTTTCGCACAACTTGAATCAATGTTCTTGGTGTTTGAATGTTGTTTAACATATGAAAACAGGTATAGCAATACTTGGATGCCTAGCTGGGCTCCAACCAGCTTGGATGATATTGGAAAATTTTTGTGGAAAAAAGTGTGTTATTTTGGACTATGGACATGTAAAATGTTATTTCCTTAATGAAAAAAAAAAAAAAAAAGTAAAAATTGAAATAAATGATATTATAGAATAAAAAATAAAATAAATTTTGAATTTCCAAGTTAATTTTGAAATTCATCTAAAAAAAAAAAGTATCAGCATACATTAAATAAAATAAATTGTAATAACTATCTTAAATATTTTTAATAAAATTGAAATATAAAATTGAGAATTAGAATAATGTGAATCTAAGTCAATTTGAAATATAAAATTGAATTTAGATGGATTGTTACATATTTTAATATATTTGATATATAACATAATAAAAACCTCCCCAAACTAAAACTCTCAGAATTTGCACGTCTTCTCTCGCTTTTAGTCTTTATTAGACGAGAACCATCGATGTTTTAATGGGCTGCCTCAAGTAAAGCCCAAAAGACGAGTCCAATAAAAACGGGCCGCTTGACTATCTTGGGCTTTTTTTTACCAATTTGGGCCTATGAATATCCTCATGAAGCCCATTTTTTTAAGATCGAATATAAACCGACCCGACTCGGGAGCAGAGAAAACCCCCTCTAACACCCCAATTTTAGTTTCTTGCTCAGGAGGAAAAGGAAAAAGCAACTCCCTTCGTTTATATTCTTCTGCAGGCGATCCAATCCCAGGTTATTCGGGACAATTTCTTCCATTTCCAATCCTGTTACTGATTTTGTTCACTCCCTTTGTTCGCATTCTTCATTTTCCTCCTGCTCGATCTTCCCCTCTCATTCGAGGGCTTTGATTCTTTTAGTCTTCTTCTCTGCACAATGGCGCGTGACCCAAATGGCTCTGCTGGCGGCGGTGCCAGTAACAGCTCCCAGCGCGAGGAGGCCACTTTGAAAGTCCCATCGAAGGACCCGAAGAAGAAGGACGATAAGAAGGAGGAGGATCTGGTATGGTTCATTCAATTCTTTGTTACTTAAGGGCTTGGTTTCTGTCTGATTTCCAAGAAATCAGAAGAATCACCCAAATTGGAACTGGATGGACGGTGGCTTTGGTGTAAACTTTTTTTAGTGTACTCTGAAAATTTTCTACTGAGCTTTGCTTAAGTCGTTTCTTTACTTATAAGAGATTATTTGCAGTATGAGTTGAAGCGAGGGAATATTTAGATCAGTTCATGTGCGATGTTAGTTTTCCCTCTTATGTTTCCTGTAGTACGTGGCGTATTGATCTGACATGGGTTATTGCGTGCACAGTCGGAAGAGGATCTGGCTTTGAAGCAACAGTTGGAGCTGTACGTGGAGAGAGTTCAGGACCCCGATCCTGGGTTGCAGAAAGTTGCACTTGAGAGTATGAGGTTCGCATTCTTATTTATAGTTCAGTTAAAACAGAAACCGTTACTTTAAAGCTATCTTACCCTGCTCGTGGATGTTTGCAATTATGATATAGATTGATATACCGGATTGGATAGGTTTATGAATCGTGCATATTTTCTTCAAGGCCTTCATATTTTGAACTTATTTGATAACTTATAATTCCAGGCAGGAAATTCGAACCTCCACAAGCTCCATGACTTCTGTTCCAAAGCCTCTAAAATTCCTTCGCCCACATTATGGAACTTTGAAAGCTTATTATGAAACAATGGCAGACTCGGATTTAAAGGTGGTTTACTCTCAGTATTATAATCCACTATTGATTTGGTTTTTCTATAAGAAAAATGTAACTCTACTTGCTTCTCTATTGCAGAAATACATGGCGGACATACTATCAGTATTAGCACTGACAATGTCTGCAGAGGGAGAACGGGTTTGTTTGCTTTCCTTAATATTGATCGCCATGTGTTTCTTTTGTTTCTTTGTTTTAATATCATGTGCATGGAGCATTTTCTCTGTTTTTGATGTCTCTGTGTCTTACTGTCTCGTGTTTATGCCTTATTCTTGCTCTATTGCGTGGGCTTATGCAGTCACACTTAAATATAAATAATTTCTTGTCGAACTTTCTCAGGAAAGCCTTAAATACAGATTATTAGGTTCAGAAGGTGATATTGGTTCATGGGGCCATGAGTATGTAAGGTGAGCGCATGATTAGTACAATATTCTTGTGCAACTTATTACATGGTTCTTTGTCAGAAGGTATTATCTGTATTATACTCATTATTTCCTAAAATATATTGTAACCTCAGGAACTTGGCTGGAGAGATTGCTCAGGAATACACCAAGCGGCAGGTAGTGACAATTCTATTCGAATATGCAATAACTTTTTTTTTTTCCTGACCTAATTAATAGATTATAACATAAATATGCTTGTCTTTATGCTGATCGTATATTTAATTTTATTGTACTAATTAGGAAGTGTAACTGTTGCTTTCTTTACTTTCTTTGTTTCAGGGTGAAGAGGCTCCCATTGATGATCTGATGGAACTTGTTCAAGAAATTGTTGCTTTTCACATGAAAGTATGTCTGCATAACAAGTCAACGGATCAACTTTGTTTGAACCTTCTTTGGACACTAAGCCATAGTTTTCTGTAGATAATGTAATACTGTTAGCAAATGGCATCTCTAATTATTTTTATTGATCTTCAGCACAATGCCGAACCTGAAGCTGTTGATCTCTTAATGGAGGTGAGATACTAATTTTTATTTTATTTTTGTTTTGGGTGGGATGGGGAAAAGGGTATGGCTGACTGAATTTATTCATGTGACTTGTACCAGGTTGAAGATCTTGATCTGTTAGTAGAGCATGTTGACAATACAAATTTCAAAAGGACCTGTATCTATCTTACTAGTTCAGCCAAGTATGTCAGCTCATCTTCTTGAGTTATTGTAGTACACATAATTGCACTTCATTTTTACTACTTGTCTAGGAATTATTGTCTGATATGAACGGTCATGTTTTCAAGCTTGTTTGGGCTCTCTGTCTAAATTTCTTCGTGATTGATGCCCTTTCTTAATTAATTTCAATTCAAGTTTTAGCTGAACTATTATTTTTCTGAAGAATATGATGGGCGTCTGTCATGTTTATGGATTTGAAGCAACTGCGTCATGTTTGTTTTACTATTCTTTTAAAGAAAATGGCATACTTTATTACTTTTTGAATGCTGTGGTATTATATTATGATGATAATTAAATATGCTACCTACAGTGAAAAACTTTTCAATTTTAAATAGGTGTTTGGCTAATCCAGGTGTTGTGGTGGGGCTTTTTTTTGGGGTTTTGGCTTGAGACTAAAAGTAAGATTTTTGGAAGGGTTCAGAGGTCTTGGGTATAGGCTTAATTTGTGTTAGGTTTAATACCTTTTGGTGTTGGCCTCAAAGGTTTAATTATCCAAAATGCTCAATTTTAGATGGGAGCTCATTTGTGCATAGTTAGCATGGGTTATTTTTTTTTAACCTTTTTTGTTGGGCTTGTATGCTTTCCTGTATTCTTTTATATTTTCTCGATGAGACTCAATTTTCCATTAGGGAGTCATAATATATGATTATTATTTATTCACAAACTTATAACCTCTAATAGTGTTAGTTTTTCCTTCTCCATTTTTTGAATCCTTCTCCTTGATTATGGTATTTAACATTGCCAACATCACAGATATCTTCCTGGACCTGATGACATGCTAGCTTTGGACATTGCATACATGATATATCTAAAATTTGAAGAGTATACCAATGCACTTCAGATTGCATTGTTCCTTGATAACTTGCAGGTTTTCCCTCTATTTTAACCTTGAAATTTTTGCCCATTAATGTCAGTTCGGGACTTGAGTATTATTATGTTATATCATCGGGAGTATAAAGTATCATCCTCGTTTCTTGGTGAAAGATGAGGAATTTTAAGCAGTTTTTTTCCCTTGTGTTACATACCTAGTATATTTGAACTACTTAACCATCGAATTATGTTGAAAACCTCTTTAAATTTCATTTTGTTTCAGTATGTCAGACAGATCTATCAAGCCTGTGATGATATGCAGCGTAAAAAGCAGTTTTCGTACATACTCGCTCGACAGGTAAGTTCTGATAATCTATATATTAATTGTTATGCTATTTAGTGTCAGTTTATTGGATCTATTTTCTGATGCATTGATGTTAGGCATTTTGTGTGCACTTTATTTTGTATAAATGCTTAGAATCTGAATCTGAATCTGAATCTCAAAATTGTGTAGTACTTTTGCCATATTGCCCCTTGATTCCTTTGGACTTCAAGAGATGATTGGGTGGGGTACCAGTTTGTATAATACATTATGGTGCATGTATATCACTAATTACTATTATCGGTTGGTTATTGGATTATTTTGGGAGAGAGAATTTATGATTTATGAATGGTTGACATGACTAGTTCGTCAGTGACCGACTATTATCTTATCATTTTGTGCCATTAAGAAAACTTTTTTCTTCAATTAACTTCTTTTTTTGTTTTCATACAGGGTACTAGTTTTGAGCTTGATGACGACATGTGTGCAGATGACGACGAGAGAGAGGCAATGCAGGAAATCATCAATAATGCCAAAATAAGTGAAGGTTATCTCACCCTTGCTCGTGACATTGAGGTCATGGAGCCTAAATCTCCAGAAGACATCTATAAGGTTATCTCACCCTTGCACGTGACTGCTATATCCACATTCTCATTATACTGATTTCTGTCCTTGAAATATTTCAGGCACATTTGCTTGATGGCAGGGCTAGTGCTGGTGCAAGTGTTGATTCTGCTAGACAAAACTTGGCTGCTACCTTCGTTAATGCTTTTGTGAATGCTGGCTTTGGTCAGGTAAGAGATGTTCAATCAATGTGCAGAAGAAGTGGCATGTTACTTCGGGCTTCATATTATTTGTTATTGTCATTCCAGGATAAGTTAATGACAGTTACACCAGATTCATCCAGTGGCGCTTCTTCAGGAAATTGGTTATTTAAGAATAAAGAACATGGGAAGATGACTGCTGCAGCAAGTTTGGTAAGTTTACATCATTTCTGTCTTCCCATTTTGTTTAGCATCTGGTTTTGTCTTATCATTTATCATCATGATCACAGGGTATGATTTTGCTTTGGGATGTGGATGCTGGACTTTCTCAAATTGACAAATTTTTGCACAGCAATGATAACCATGTTGTTGCTGGAGCATTGTTGGGAGTTGGTATTGTCAATTGTGCTATCAAGAATGATTGTGATCCTGTGAGTCTTTTTTCTTTATTGTTCAGAACGTTGGAATCTATTTCAATTTTCTGAACTGTCTTCCCTCTTTTCAGGCATTAGCACTTTTAATAGAATACGTTGACAAAGAAGATGCATCCACCCGTATAGGTGCAATAATGGGGTTGGGCATTACGTATGCAGGAACTCAAAATGAGCAGGTTACCACCCATCTTTCCTTTTTCTGTTTGTAGGCTTAGTGGATGTCAGAACAATGAATATCTTTTGAAAATCTCCTTCTTTTTCCCTGCAAAGTGATGCTTTGGGATTTCTATAATGTTTTGCTTTTGTACCTCTAATTATACAAACTTTTCTGGGTCATTTTGACAATTTTCAATTAATTTAGTTCAAAAATTAAATTTTATTAATATTAACATTTTTTTTTATGTATAGCATATTTAACATATCTACGGGTTTGACAAATCCCAAAATCAGGTTTTTCCTCTGGGTTTTATGCTTTTCGTTTCTTTCCCATTGGGAGAATGTATGTTGGAGCTTTTTTCTTCATTTTCATGTATCGATGAAATCTCTCTCTCTCTCTCTCTCTCTCTCTCTCTCTCTATATATAT
Organism: Cucurbita maxima; assembly: GCF_002738345.1. Classification (NCBI taxonomy): domain Eukaryota; kingdom Viridiplantae; phylum Streptophyta; class Magnoliopsida; order Cucurbitales; family Cucurbitaceae; genus Cucurbita; species Cucurbita maxima. The sequence goes on from NW_019272052.1 coordinate 1,146,662, forward strand.
ATATATATATATATATATATATACACACATACATACATACATATATGTATATATACACATATATATAGTGTAACTACAAGTTTGTGGTATAAGATATTGTAATGTACGTTTTCACAGGTCAATGATTTTTTTCCCATTCCTTATTGATACTCTTGCATTTTGTATCCTTTCAGCTGCGGCTAAAACTGACCCCTATATTAAATGATTCAAGAGCTTCACTTGATGTGATTGCATTCTCTTCACTCTCATTGGGTTTAATATTTCTTGGCTCCTGCAATGAGGAGGTTGCCCAAGCAATTATATTTGCATTAATGGATCGAAGTGAGTCTGAATTGGGAGATGCTCTAGGTCGCCTTCTACCACTTAGCCTTGGTCTTCTATACCTTGGAAAGCAGGTGCGACTGCAGTCTGCTGTGAATACATTGTCTATCGTAATTATGATTATTTTCCTGTGTTTTAAGATTTGACCTTCAACTGATGCTTTAGGCATCATGCATTTTGAGGAAGTTAAGGCTTTTCCTTTATTACTTCCTTCTCTTGGTTCTAACAGGAAAGTGTGGAGGCCACAGCTGAGGTTTCCAAGACATTTAACGAGAAAATCAGAAAATACTGCGACATGACATTGCTCTCCTGTGCATATGCTGGAACTGGGAATGTACTTAAGGTATGCAGTGTAGTTTTATCAATGTATAAACATAATGCACCAACTTAGCTGTCTATCTCTCCCCCATTTAGGTTCAAAACCTTCTTGGTCATTGTTCTCAACATCTTGAGAAGGGTGAAACTCACCAAGGAGCTGCTGTTCTTGGAATTGCAATGGTGGCAATGGCTGAAGAACTGGGTTTGGAGATGGCAATTCGTTCATTAGAGCATCTTTTGCAGTATGGGGAGCAAAATATTCGTCGTGCTGTTCCCTTGGCTCTTGGTCTCCTTTGCATTTCAAACCCCAAGGTCAGTATGATGTGTTTTTTGATGAAGACCTGGTATGTTCTGATCTATTCTATAATTTTCGAACTATAAAGTTTTCCAGCCAAATAAGTAGAGGGGAAAAAGATAGTAATTGTAAGGGTCAAGAGCTCTATCATTTCATGAAACAGTTCACAGTAAGGTAATAAGGCTTAAAGCATGCTGCAAATGCTCCTATACAGCAAACACTCCTATACAGCAAACACTCCATCCTAATATAGAGAAGTATGCCACATATTCTTACTTCTAATGAAGATGCTATATTGAGCTAAGCGAAGACTTCTTAGCGAGTTGGTTCTTATAAGGATGCCATATTGAGGCCAAATTTAATTGTATGACTGGATTATTTGACCAGGTTAATGTTATGGACACGTTAAGCAGACTCAGCCATGATACAGATTCTGAAGTAGCAATGGTGAGATTCGAGTTTTTGGTTCATTTTAGTTTCTTCATTGCTTTTGTAGAAATTCAATGTTAAAATTCTTAAATGGATGTTACAGGCAGCAGTGATCTCCTTAGGTTTGATTGGTGCTGGAACCAATAATGCAAGAATAGCTGGCATGCTTCGAAATCTTTCGAGTTATTACTACAAAGATGCGAGCCTTCTTTTTTGTGTAATGATGCCTATGAAATTTTCCATTTTGGAGTTCCCTTTTTACTTGGTGTGAAGAATTAGTGTCTGATACCTTCATTTTGTAAATGTTTGCAGGTCAGGATTGCCCAAGGGCTTGTACATTTGGGGAAGGGCCTGTTAACTCTTAACCCCTATCATTCTGACCGATTCTTATTAGCACCGTCAGTGACTGCTTTGGAGAAACCTAGTTCTATTAGTCTTATCTTTTTGAAGTTTTATGTTTTATCATCTTGTTTCATAGTATGTACTCCTCATTGCAGGACCGCGCTTGCAGGATTAATAATCGTGTTGCATGCATGTCTTGACATGAAAGCCATTATCCTGGGGAAATATCATTATGTGCTCTACTACCTTGTTTTGGCAATGCAGGTCCGTCTTGGTTGATTATCTCGTGTCATTCTGTTTACTGGTTTTCTATTTTTCCCCCCTTCTGACTTTCAAGTATGACAGCCGAGAATGCTGTTGACTGTGGATGAGAATCTCAAGCCTCTTTCGGTACCTGTTCGGGTGGGTCAGGCTGTTGATGTCGTTGGACAGGCTGGTCGTCCAAAGACGATCACTGGTTTTCAGACTCACTCAACCCCAGTTCTTCTTGCTGCTGGTGACAGGGCAGAGCTGGCCACTGAGAAGTACTAGAACTAGCCATATAGTTTGTGTAATTTTTTCCTGACTTCGATAAAACATAAGCTAACTTTAGCTGTCTTTGTTCAGGTACATCCCTCTTTCTCCAATCCTAGAAGGATTCGTCGTTTTACAGGAGAACCCAGAATACAGAGAAGAACAGTAATAGCAAGCCATTGTAAGTAGGAACGGACAAAACACTGCTGCTTGATATAGTTCTAACCAGGATGTTGGTGGACGTAAAAAGCATGATGCGGGATGTGGTTCGAGTTTAGTTACGCTCGTCGTAATGTCATCCAACCAGTGCATTTGTAGCTTTGATGAACAGCCATGAGTTCGAAAGAGGAAATGTGCCTGAATTGATTGAGTTAATATTTCATGGTTAATACTTAGTTCCCCTCGACTTGGGATCTTTTTGTATTGATTTTTAGAGAATAGAAACTCTCTTCATTTGCTTAGTTTAATTTGATGCAATGACGATATCGAGTCACCTTTCGTTGTTTTGGGTTCTTGAACATTCCAGTGTCCCGTGGATTGTTTTGTCTATGATACAAATTCCTCGTAAGGCGGATGTTCAAAATTACTCTCGAGCATGTAATCCTTTTTAAATGTTAGTTTCATACTATTATAACTAATTTTGAATGATTAAAAATATATCTGAGAGTGATTTTGAATGAGTTATCACATAAAAAAAACTTATAAAGATTTAATCAATATTTTTTAAAATAATTATACACAAAATTAGAAGTTTGAGTTATGAAGATGTTACAAACAAAATTAAAATGGATAGTTTTATTAATCAACTTTTAAATTTTATAAATTAAATAGACATAATTAAAAAGGGAGAAACTATAATTTAGCCAGAGGGCCAGGGGCGGAAACGTAATTCGTCACTTTATGGTATATTTGAAACTTTGATTTTAAAATAATTTATTTGGGCAAACTCTTGTAAAATTGGCCTATCAGCGCGGGGTTTACCTTCTTCTTCAACCTCGGTTCTGCATCGCTCACTCTCCTTAGGGTTTTTTTTTTCCCTCAACAATGAAGGTCAAGGTAATATCCCGCTCCACTGATGAATTCACTCGAGAACGAAGCCAAGACCTCCAGGTGATTCACCTGTGCATACTGTCTATCGACGTTTCTTTCTTCTTTTTTTTCTGTTGAATTTCTCTCTTGCTACAAGAATTGACGTTGTATCGCTACCATTAGAGGGTATTTCGGAACTTCGACCCCAGTCTCCGTACGCAAGAGAAGGCGGTTGAGTATGTCCGTGCACTTAATGCCGCGAAAATGGACAGGGTAATGTTATGATTTGAAACTATTGTTTCAGGCTGCTGGATCGTTTAAACTTTCGATAAATGAGTAAACACTCTCATGCTTTCTATGTTTTAGATGTTTGCAAAACCATTTATTGGAGCAATGGATGGGCATTTAGACGCCGTTTCATGTATGGCAAAGAATCCTAATCACTTGAAAGGGATATTTTCCGGTTCGATGGATGGAGGTAAATTATTTAGTACTTCAGCTGCTAGGTTAATGTTTTTAATTTTGTCTTCTTTTTATTTCTTACTCTGATTGTTGGTCGAAAGTTTTCGGAAAATTTCATGTGTTTAATTCTTGTGGTGCGTTGGAACCATTTATAATTGCTGTTGTTGGTACTTATATTATAAGCTTGTTATTTTCTATTTCCAGCACTGACGTTCTATTGAGATGCAATAGTCGGGGCAGTCAACTGTCTAAATATCCATCCTTTTTTTCCCCATTTTAATCTTATGTAATCTCCATCAGTGAATGGTACTGCAATATTCTTGTTGCATTCAAACAATGATATTAATTTTTCATGCATATCGACTTTTTTTGCCTTCTTCTAAGAAATTGATTTTATGTCAACAGATATTCGCCTCTGGGATATTGCTAACAGGTAATATGATGTCTTCCAACCTTTCGATCTATGCAATATTGTTTTATAGCGACCAATTTTTTTTGACAGAAATTAAGCTGTAATTAAAAATCCTGAAATAACTGCTAACCTTCATACATTGTAGGCGAACCGTTTGTCAGTTTCCTGGACATCAAGGTGCTGTTCGAGGCTTGACTGCATCAGCCGATGGACGCATCCTGGTATCATGTGGGACAGATTGCACGTAAGACACCATTTTATAGATGTATTATTCTATGTAATTTAGAATGTTAGACCGTCATATTTTTCTACTTGGGACCAAACCTTCTTTTTTGTGTTTTTTAGTGTCAGGTTATGGAATATCCCAATTCCCACTCTGAATTCATATGTGACTTCGAATAATTCATCTGAGGTTTGTTCTTGAATTACCTGTGTGTTGTAATGCGTGAATTATTTATATATTTCCTACTAACATTTTGAAACCCATACATTCAAGCCTCTAGCAGTTTATGCCTGGAAGAATGCTTTCTGGTAAGCTACTAATTTAGACATTGGTTTAGCCCTTCTTCTGCTTCTTCTTTTGAAGTTGGATTTTGAGCCCATAGTTTCTGATTTATAGGGCTGTTGATCATCAGTGGGATGGAAATCTTTTTGCTACAGCTGGTGCGCAATTAGATATCTGGGATCACAACAGGTATTCATCACCATTCACTTCATTCAGTACTTTCTTTTTTCTCGTTATATATTGAAGATATTTCTGAATTCTTGTTTATAGGTCTCAACCGGTGAGTAGTTTTGAGTGGGGAACAGACTCAGTTATCTCTGTCCGTTTTAATCCTGGAGAACCCAATATCCTGGCAACATCAGCTAGGTAAGCATGATCAGTCGTGGTCAAACCACCACTGATTCATTTGCTTGCATACAAATTCCAGTTTACTCTATAGTCTATGCTGCCAATTCGAGTATAGCTTGATGGATAAGACACCAACTATCATTTCAGAGGTGGATGACTTGATTTTCGAACTTCCCTACTTTTTAACTATAAGTAATAATGGTCTATGCATGTTAATCACTTTTAATTAGTTGTAATTAGTTTTAATTAGTTTTAACTAAAAGTGGTTTTCGAACTTGGCAATTTTTTTTTTTTTTTTTTTTTTTTTTTTTTTTTTTTTTTTTTTTTTTTTTTTTTTTTTTT
>NW_019272052.1:1152438-1190700 GCF_002738345.1 Cucurbita maxima
TTTTTTTTTTTTTTTTTTTTTTTTTTTTTTTTTTTTTTTTTTTTTTTTTTTTTTTTTTTTTTTTTTTTTTTTTTTGCATTCTTGATTAAACTGGAACGTTAAATTTACCATAAACAAAATTTCAGCTAATTGCACTTTTCTGAAATTCATGGACCAGTATAATTTTCCATATTGCTAATCAGTTCAGTTTCAGCAATTTTTCAACTTCTTATGGTGGGAGCATTTTTAACCCTATACGCTGTTCTTTTTCTTGCCTTGTAGTGATCGAAGCATTGCATTGTATGATTTGCGCATGTCATCCCCAGCTAGGAAAATAATTATGAGGGTATGATGGTTGCAGTTAGTCAAAAGAGTTCCTTACTTGTAATCTTTTAATTTGTTTCATGTATTCTTATGGGTATCTTTCTTGTGACAGACAAAGACAAATTCTATTTGTTGGAATCCAAGGGAGCCAATGAACTTCACTGCAGTAAGCACACGAATGGAATTTTGAGATTTCTTATTCCTTGAAGTTTTCTTAGCTTTTTGGCTCATATTGCTTTCATCATAACGTAGTCAATATGATAATCAAATATATTTTTGTTCTAATGTGTATGAAATAGTTTAGGGCATACCTCATTGTTAAATTTTATAATTAGTCTAGCTTTTTTTATGTCTCTTTATTCTTTTAACAATCTAGTATTTACACAATTGTTCTTTGTGCTTTCCAGGCAAATGAAGACTGCAACTGTTATAGCTACGATTCTAGGAAACTAGACGAAGCAAAATGTGTGCATAGAGATCATGTATCTGCAGTGTATGATACAAACTTGTGATTTTGGTTTATAATAATTAAATAGTGCCACTCCTTATCTTCAATCTTCGTTAAAACTCATGTGAAGATTCCTTTTTGTTTTCAGAATGGATATTGATTTTTCACCAAGTGGTCGAGAATTTGTTACTGGCTCATATGATAGAACAGTGAGTTCAACCCTGGGTTATGTTCAACGTTTCATAACTTGTTTTTCGAGATATGTTTGAACTTACCATGCAATTAATTTTGTAGATAAGAATTTTTCCGTATAATGGGGGTCACAGCCGTGAGATTTATCATACAAAAAGAATGCAAAGGTTTGCTCTTTGATTCTAGTTCTAGCTTTCGATCCATGTTCGTTATTTGTTTTTGTAGGCTTATCATTTATGATCAAAGCCTTCCAATGTACTATTAGTGAATCAAGTGATCTTTTCTTTTGTTTTTTAGGGTTTTCTGCGTCAGGTTCAGCTGTGATGCAAGTTATGTGATATCAGGGAGTGATGACACCAACCTTCGGCTTTGGAAGGCTAAAGCATCTGAACAATTAGGAGTTGTAAGAATCCTCTCTCTCTCTCTGTATTTTTGCTATGAATTGTACTGATCTGGATATTAGATATGTTTAAATCCTTATTTTTATTTTACACTCTTTTGATAAAATTCCTTGTATATTTACCAAAAGATGATTCTTTTCTATTTTGGGAACTCTTTCATCAACTTTATTCTGTACAAGCTTGCATGAAGATTACATGGTCTAATTAGGTGGATAATGATGCTAGTCTAAAGTGATAGTATTTAATAGTTCCCGATTGTGTAATGGTTAACATTTGTAATAACAGTTGATTGCAGCCCTCGTTTGTATTAACAGTTGACTGATTTACTTCTAAACTAATGTTTGCTGCAGCTTCTTCCGAGGGAGAAGAGAAAGCATGAATATCAAGAGGCTGTTAAGAATCGTTATAAACACCTTCCCGAGGTTAAGCGTATTGTGAGGTAAAAGACTCATGTCCAACATTCATGCTCTGTTCTGTTAATGTTAGGCCCCTATCTTCATCAATATTTCCACTACGCCAAGTCCATATATATGCATACGATACACACAGGCTACAGTCTGGGAAGGGAATTTTAAATTTGATCGCTGTTTGTTACTGCAGGCATAGGCATTTACCAAAACCGATATTCAAAGCTGCTGCCCTCCGGCGCACTATTATGGATGCCGAGAGAAGGAAGGAAGAGAGGAGGAAAGCTCACAGCGCTCGTGGGAGCATTTCGACTGTACCACTCCGCAGAAGAAGAATCATCAAAGAAGTTGAGTAAACCAACGTTGAACCAGGAAAAGAGGGTATGTTGCTGGTTGCGTACACTTTCAATAGCTCCTGAGATTTTTCTAAGACCCCATCTCATAACTTCGATCGACGGTAAAGTTGGGTGAGAGAAGGAATCAAAATTTTGTAGTGGTTGTACAAATTCTTGATTGTCGAGATTTTTCAGCTTGTTTGTTTAGAGTCTAGCTTCATGAATCTGTTGAGGCTTGATATATTTTAGTTATGTATTCATCTTTTCATATTGTTCCTGTAATCCCAATTCGGATGGTGGGAGTGGTTTTAGTTTCAACTTCTTAAAGATCAATTACACATTACAAATACCATTTTTTATATCGGTTATTTTTATTTTTAATATTGACGGTAGGAAGATTTGAACGTCCTTCCAACTTAAACAGAGATAATATTGTTAATTATTGTTGAGTTATGTTTGTTCTTGGCACATTTTCTCACTTATCTCTAAAAATTTTAAGCTTATTTCATATTTTTTTTTGGGCAATATTTAAAATTTTTACAAGCTTATTTAATTAATAATTTGATTGTGAAAAAATATAAATAAAAATAAAAGAAGATGAAGAATAAATGAATGAAGAACAAAGGACAACAGAAGGGTAAAAAAAGAGAAGTATAAAAGGAAAAAAGAAATATCCCCCAACTCATTTTCTCGAGCAACGGAAGCAGGGTTTAGCATTTGAATGCCCTAAATCTGAGACGGAACTCTGTTTATCGTGGCTGATTGCACATAATTTTTCGCCGCGCTCTCAGATTTAACGATGGCTTCCTTTGCCGCTAGGGCCATTTCCCGATCCTCCTTCGGCAGGGCTGCGACTCTTCTGAGCGTCGGATCCAGAGCAGCTCCGGCTCGTTCATCATTTCGCATTGCTTCTAAACGACCTTTCTCTCAGTGTGCTGTAAGGTAAATTCCTCGCAAGCATTCGATTTCGACGAAACGTGCTCGATGTAAATTAATTATGAAAACTCTGTGAGTTGAGTTTATGATCCGTAGAAAAGTATGCTATGTTTTTCCATGTGATGTTTTTCTTTTTCTCTTTTTCTATGTAGGCTTCCAGTTGAAATGAGCTTCTGTGTGGAGTCCATGCTTCCTTTCCATTCTGCTACTTCTTCGGCATTAATGACTTCGATGCTTTCTGTCTCTCGCCATAGTTATGGTTGGCTTTCAGAAGGTACTTTCTGACTCTTCTAATTCTTCTAGTAGTTTCTAGGGATGGGACGAAGTTATGAGCCAAGAGTTGTTACTTCCATGTTCTGCATCTATACTAGAATGAATTTTACTTTTTCCAATGTTCTCGTTATACTGCCACTATTAAGGTTTCTGATTTCTGTTGGCCTAAAAACTGAATAGCTGTGTTGGTCGAATACGACCTCAGCTTCATTGGTTACTTGGATTGCCTTTGTGATGTACAACCGATGGGGGATAACATGTGTACACAATTGATCCTATATATTTGGCCCTTAGAATACAGGATGAAAAGGTGGAGGATGAAATAGTGACTGAACGGTCTGTTTTTTCTCGTTTTCTTTGACAAGAAGACAGAACTTTTCATTGATATGATATTTGATGAAAAGTTGCAAGAAACCAAACTCCTATAACAAGCCTAACTGGGAGGGTAATTATAAGGGAAGAACAAAGAGGTTAGGTTTTATAATTCATTCCATCACGATTTGAACTGTTTGAAATAAAAAGTAAACAATTCTCCAACTAGTCTCAAACTAGTTCAAATCAATACCAGGGTTTTGGGTCAAATATATTTCCCCACTGCTTTTATAATCTTAAATGCTCTTTCAGCTTGGTAGAGCAAATGTCTTATCTGGCCCCTTCTTTTTCACTACTTTTTTTCGGATCAATGAATTGAGAATTCAGTTCATCGTCCTAAGATAGAGATTAAATGCTGCATTCTGGATTAGGGTCTTCTAACTTTTTCAAAGCTAAAGAATACAGTTCGTTGTTTGTAACGAATCACTTCCCTCCTGCTGTGACGTATGATTTAGCTGTTTATATGTGATACTTGTATGTTACTCAATCACAACGATTTCATCCAAACTTTTTCAAAGCTAAAGAATACTGTTCGTTGTTTGTAACGAATCACTTCCCTCCTGCTGTGACGTATGATTTAGCCGTTTATATGTGATGCTTGTATGTTACTCAATCACAACGATTTCATCCACGTACTTGATATTAAATGTGAGGATACTAATTGTAACGTTTAACCAGTGTTCAATGATGATGTGTAATGATGAATTGTCAAAGAGGCAGAAAGTCTTGTTTGCAGAGGTCTACATTGTGACAGTGCCCACTGCTAAAATTCTCATGCTGATCTGCAGGAATTTGGTTTTCCATGTCTCGAATCTCGGTCTAGTTAGCATGTCTTAGATTCTAAATTTGTGCAACTACGGACTACTAGAATGTATAGGAAGAGATATACATTAGACAGGAAGGCTTCAATAAATTGTCTCATTATGTTGAATTCCTTAGAGGATTGTCTTGCAATTATGAAATAGCTTCTTCTCTAGCAGTCTTTATATATCTTGTATATTACTCTGTCATGGATGCTTATCAAACTTCATGACCTCTATTAATAGATGTATCGCACAATGTTAACGCCATTTAATATCTATTTGGCAGTGACTGGCTTGCAAACTTCATGATATACGTTGATTGGAAAAGGTTTCACCACTTGGGCAACATGGCCGCCCAAGTAAATCTTCGATTGCAACCAGGGTTTGTGCTTGGCAAGGCAATCTTATCTTTTAAATTTAGTTTCCTCAGCTTAATCTTGATATTCAACTAAAAGACCCAAATAACAACCTTTTTTTCTTCTAATTTTCCAAGAGAGACTTATGATATATTTTATTTAGGTTCAAATATGATTTGGGTCTTTGTATCTTTCGTTTCATTAGAAACTAATTCCAAGAACTATGTCCAATTTACTCATTATGATTAGTCGAGCAAATCTGCTAGAGCACATTGATATAGTACACCTATGAATGCAAAGGTTATATGTACGTTTGAGTAAGCCTTTTGTGAAGCAACTGACAGAATGTTAGCTGTGGATAGCACAATAGTTAGACAAATGAGGCAACAAAACAGAGATACATCGAGAAAACTTTCTATTTACTTTTCCTACTAATAAGACCAGAAAGTAACAATTGCAGTTATCTTTTCAGATCTTTATCACATTAGGATCCAAATTAAGCATGTAGAACTTAGTAGGCACACAGCAATAATCAACTTATATTACCCTTGCCAAGATTTGTGTTGCCATATAAAACTGTATACCAGTTAAATAGCAGTACGGTCACCACACAATAGAAAGTAAATCCATGATAATTGACACTTAACACTGCATTGTTGGAACTCATTCTTCAACATTAACCAATTCATATTCAACCAGTGACAGATTGTTGTCCTCTTTAACCCCAAGGTTGCCTGGTTCAGCGACTTCAATTCGACCCCATTTATCTACTGCTAACCTCATAGAACCTTTAAACATATCGATCTTCGCATTCCGCAGGGTCACAGTGTTTCCTGGCTTCATGATATCAACTGCAAAAATTAACCATTTGTTTAGATAACATAACTTAATACCAAGCAAAAATTTAAAACAGTACGTACACGATAATGTACATGACACACACAATATGACAGTTATGTAACATCTGATTCCTTTACTTCTTTACACCAAACCCACGCAAGGATTTCAATAGGTTCTTAATACCAAGCAGAGACAAGAAAAATACCAATCGCTAGGTTCAAGACAATGTATAAAAAACGGCTATGCAGTTAGATTGACAACAGATTTCAAATGAAAAGTAACATTTACATCTACACACATGCACCTTAATCCACCATCTCAAAGCTCCTGGCTTAAAGGAGATGAACATAATAGAAGCTCTACTCTGACCAGTAATATCCCTCATAACACTTAAGAGAATGACTTGATCAAGAAATATAAAGAAGAAGCTCACAGACCAAGAAACTCACACACTAACTGTCCTTAAGGATCCTTCAAGAGCTAGAACTAAATGCATCCTTTCAAATCAGACCATTTATGTTGAACAATAGTGAAAGAGTCTATTTGGAATGACTTTTTAAGTTCTTAAAATTGTATTTTAATGGTAATTTTAATATGCCGCAAGTCTTCTGCCCAAAAAGCTATTTCAGGCCTAGGTAACCTTACACAATACCCATAAAAGAGAGTTTTTTTGTAGCCTATATTGTAATTTCTCAATTATCAAAGATGAAATTCACTAACAGAAACGATGACCACTCACTGTTCCAAAAGAATTCTCAATCTCAGCAAAACATTCCAACAGAAACGAAGAAACCTTATCCCAGTTTTTAAAGAACATCCTAGGAAATAAAAACTAATATCCATTCATTATATCCAAACTTGTTCGTAACCATACACAATCATCCCAGAAAGCAAACGGAAAAATCCCAAAGATGAGAAAAATTAGGTATTATAAGGCTGGAGAAACGTACCTTGGTCGTTTCGAGCTGTGAAGACGATGCAACCAGTCTCATCACCAACAAGACATTCAGAGATTCGAGTTAATTGCTGAGGGCGAGCCGCAATCACGGTGGATCGTCCACCTTTATTGACAGCCTTCACATTTTTGGAGCTCACCACCTTGACCGTGAGAGTGTGGCCGCTGGTACCAGGCTTTAGCTCTTCTACTTTTATAAACACAGGCTTCCTCTTTGGTGGAGCATTCACTGTTGCCGTCGCCATGGAAATCCAAGTATCGGAACAAAAATATGTTGCCGATGAGAGTGCAACGCGAAAATGGAGAATGAAATCGAACCCCTGCGGGTTAAAACCTTAACCCTAAGAATTAAATTTCGCGCTGCTCTCGCATTTGGGATTTTCAGATTGGGTATCAAAATGTGGGCTTAAATTTGTCACCGAATTGGGCTCAGTTATGGGCTTTAGGCTTTGGGCTTTTAAGAAATAGAAATGCCGGTACATAAACCATAAAACTTAGTCTCAATTTTGTATATATTTTTGATAATTCACAATGATTTTGCAGTACTAGTTAAACCCCACATGGTGTGTAGCATCATAACTCATAAGTGTTGAAGTGTCTTTTTTCCCCTTTTGGCAAATCTATTTTGATATTGATAATCATTTTAGATTTTACAACCATTCTGTTTTACGTCGTTGGTTAGGAAGAGAGGCGTGAATAAAGCAAATGACGAGAACCATAAGATTTGTTTGAGGAGGATTTGTTTAAGGAGGATGCACAAGAATGCTAGGCAATGGTTGGTGCGAAGCTATGTGTATTGATAGGACTAAACCTCTTGAACATGTTTGGGGGGAATAATGTACAAGAAAGTTGATGAGAAGCATAAGCTTTGTTTAAGGAGGACGAGGAGGAATAGGACTAAACGTCTTTGCCATGTTCGGGGAAATATGCACAAGAAAGTTAGGATTGCAGCTGGGGGTATCATATTCAGTTGGACTTCAGGATTCTCAAATACATGCCTGATGAAGCCAGGCTTTCGAAAGCTTTATTGTGAGCTACCTGAGAACACGTCTTAACGAGGGTATTGCTCGGGGTATGGATGGTGATGGTGAAGGTGGTGGTGAGGCTTATATACAGAGTTAAAGATGAAGACATTGATAAGATCTAGATGTTATTGGCCTGAAAACATCATTAAAGAGAAGCCTACTCTTAACCACCAGCTGCCAAGATGTCCTCGTACCACTCTTCTATAGATATCCATACAGTCATTGCTAAATGTACAAAATAGTTACGATATCTGCACAATTTGCTTCAATAGTGTTTATCAGTATGAACTAACAAAGGACAATAATAAGCCTTTTAATCCAGAGCAAATCATTGGCCTTGAAGGTGGGAAAGCTAGAACTGTTTATGACAGTTCTTATCCTTAATATACAAGGGGTTGGCTTAACATAAATAGCATCAAAGATGATAAACTAAAAGGTTTCAATTTCCAAAATTACACACCGACTCTGGATTCAACAGGAGAGGAACTTGGAGAACTGTTGATATATGCATCGTTACATTTGATTTCTCCTCTGCCCCCAGCTTGCCTTTGTCTGCTCCTTTTATCTCTTTCAGTCTCTGCTACCCAATCCCCTTTGCTCACCTTTATGAATATTTATGCATTTCAAATGTCAGGTGAGAAGAAACAAGAAAGATACAATGAAAAACAGAGAATTATGGGCCTCTGAGTTGGAAGATCATCGGGTTGGTCTTTGGTCTTTGCGTTTTACTATTCGATTCCGCGGTTGTTTATGCTCAGGATTGTTGGGAGGGAGTTCCACATTGACTAACTAAGGGGATGTTCATGGGCTTATAAGTAAGGAGTACATCTCCATTGGTACGAGGCCTTCTTGGGAAACCAAAAGCAAAGTCATGAGAGCTTATGCTCAAAGTAGACAATATCGTACCATTGTGGAGAGTCGTGGGTTTTGGCCGTTTCGATCCTTCGAAGTTCTGTTTTATAGGCAAACATCCAATATGATTCTAGGCCTATTTCAAATGAATTTCTAAACAGTGAAGAAATGTTCTTGAAGTGTACAAAAAGTGCTTAAAGTTTTGTTTTGTGAGTGAACAGTCCAAGTGCTTAAAAAAAAAACTATTCTTTAAGTGCAACAAAAGTGCATTTAAGCATTTGAAAAGTCGGGATTTCTATTAGTCTCAATAAAATGCTTTGGATCCAGATGATGTACCTTCGTAAAATCTTCATTATTAAGCTGAAGGCTTGGTACGGTCTTGCTCCTTGAAACATAACTTGAACCCTTTGATCTGCTCTTCAATGCATCAGCAGAGAAGTTAAAAGATCGTACAGATACCTCATTAGATCCGCAGCTTTCCTTTTCTTCTGCACCAATATCAAAGAGTCTTTGGCTTATAACCAATCTCGGATTGTTGTCAATCCCTTCCAATGGTTTCATCGTGTGAGTTTCGACTGAGGAGCCTTCAGGAAGGCGGGTGGCCATCCACCTTTCCAGCCAGCTCCAGCTCATGTTCGCTTCTATAGCATCGGATTTCGAGTGTTTTCTCTTCGAGCAGATTCGTAGCTTAAAACACAGGAGTAACCAGAATTATTACAGCAACCAATCCAACTACTTTATTTTCTAAGAACTTATCATAATTGTACCTGTTGCGAGAAAGCGTAAGCCAGTGCTCGTTCACGCCGGGTTGATGCTTCTAGCCTGTTCTGAATCCTCATTTTTGTTACATTGCTGCTCACTGTGCTATCATCCCATTCTTCCTACAAAATCCAGAGGGCGAAACGAGTTACAAAAGATCATTAACATTTTCAAGAACTATGAAACTTTCAATGTTTCCCTAATCAGATCCAGATAACATTCAACGAGTTATGCAGAGAAAATGTCGTCTTCAACCTTCAGCTTAAGTAATTGGGTTTTGGTTTTCTGTTGCATTCGGTTGGAAAGAACAATTCTTTCATCTTGAACAGAGAAAGCTTCAGAATTCCCAGTCTGAACTTCAATTGACGTGCTTAGAGACTCTCTGCTTGGACTTTCTATTCCCTCAGTGATCTCCTTCTTGCTATCACTATTCGTCCATTCGATCTCGGCATCCCGACGCCGAGCCTGCAATTCAAATTCATCAATTTACAAAGTTCATATCTATCCTCTTCACTACAAAGCCCAAGAAGTTTGCACTTCCAGTTTAGTTTGCTAAATAAAAGATTTTGGGATCCAAATGTTTAACACGAAGAAAAAGTGTTAAAATGACCAGAAAGCTTCTAAATGCTGACTGGATGAGGAGTGCTGCTTGTTCTTGGCGCTTCAATTGGGAGCCTAAATCGAAAACCTCCATTGAAGGTTCTTGTTTCTGTGTTGAGATCTCAAGCTCCAAAACAGGCTGTGTGACAGTTGCTTCAGAGCTTCTAATGGATGCTGCATCTTCCTCTACAAGAACTGAATTGTACTCGTCTCCACATAGGTAAGATCTAACAGAGTGCCATTTTTTCCTTTCCACTGAATTGTTGTTCCGCGTCTGAAAAAATCGAATCAGAATTAAAAACGACAGCAATTCACCCGTAGAAAACAAACAATTGGGATACAAATGAAACGAAATATGAAATCAAGTTGAGAACAACGGAAAAGGGGAAGAACGTTCAGCTTGGCATTTCAACAAACACCTGACGGAAATGAAAAAAAAAAAAAAAAAAATCAAAGAAAATTGACAGAAACCAAAATCCCATCTTACATTTTTCTCATGGGTCTTGAAAGAACGGTTCCTCAAGAACACATTCCTAACCAATTCTCCTTTAATTCCCATTTCACTCAGCAAAACAGAGAAAACCCAGAATCCAAATCTACCGAAAAACAGCTTGTTTTAGTCTTTGCGGTGCTGAAAGTCATGCAGAGAGAGAGAAAGCCGAAAGTAATTGACACAACTAAGAGACGCTGCAAATGGGGCAGAGTGTTATAAAGGTGAAAAAGGGGAGTTGGAAGCAAATTGTTAAAAAAAAACCGCAGAGAAAATAATCAATCCACAAGAGCATGCCCTTTAGAGCTGGACATGGGATCCTTAAATCTCAAAGGAAATAATGGAAGCTAAAGAAAAAGTAAAGGATTAGATGGCAAGAGTTTAATTGCTTTGCAGATAACTTTTTGCACATGGCTGCCACAATACAACACACTGCGTTCATCATCCAAAAAAGGTTTGCTTGGCGATGGGGATATGTCTATTTCTTTTTCATCACACTCTGACATATTACTCTCTTTTTTTTTTACTCCTTCCATTAAATTAACTATCTCCTCTCCTAATTTGGTTCCTTTGAAATTTTCAATTCAGTCCTTTTAACTTGTAACATAGTTTAAAATGGTCTATTTCCACATGTGCCACTCATAGTTTTCCACGCTCTTATTAATAATGTTTCATTAGCTTCACAACTAATATGGGATCTCACAATCCAACCGGTGGAGACAATCCACTCCTTTTAAGGGCAAGTGTCTTCGCTAACATTCGTTCTCTTCTTCAATCGACGTGGGACCCTAATCCACCCTTGTAAGCCGAATATCCTAGTTGGCACATTGCCAAGTGTCTAGATTTGATACAGTTTGTAATAGCTGAAATCTACCGGTAGCAGATATTAATCTTTTTGAACTTTTTCAAAATTTTTAAAATGACTCTCGTTAGGAAGAGATTTTTACACCTTTATAAATTGAGGTTTAAACCTCGATGTGTGTAAAGATGTCTGTAATAACCGGTTCCAAACGCCCCAGGGAGTCTCCATTGAAGAAATGGAAAATGAAATAGGAGGCGAAAATGGGAATGAAGAAGGACTCTTTGTCCCGTCCCGTCCCACCCTATGGACATTTCTACTAATACACTTTTTGTTCCATTGGTTATGGAGGATTCTAATGTTCAAAGCCTCTCCCATGTTTAGATTTCTTATAATATTTCCAACACGAAGATAGAATTGGATATTTCGAGCCGATATTATCTTATATGGACTTTTTCTTTCAGACTTCCCCTCAAAGTTTCAAAATATGTCTGCTAGACAGCTATTTCCACACCCTTCTAAAAAATGTTTCATTCCTCTCTCCAACCGATCTCACAATCCACCCTCCTTCGGGGCCCAGCATGCTCATTAGCACTTGTTTCTTTCTCCGACCGATGTGGGACCCCTAGTCCACCCCTTGTTGGCACACCACCTCGTATCCACCCCCCTTTGGGACTTAGTCTTATCGCTGACACATCGCCCGATGTCTGGCTCTGATAACATTTATACTAGCCTAAGTCCACCGCTAACAAACATTGTTCTCTTTGGACTTTTCCTTCCGTGCTTCTCCTCAAGCTTTTAAAACACGTATGTTAGAGAAAGATTTCCACACTTTTATAAAAAATGTTTCATTCCCCTCTTCAACCGATGTGTGATCTCACAATAACCTTCCAGTTGATATCAAATTACCAGTTAAGCATACTATCGAAGGAGATGGCTTCTACTTTGATTAGATTGTTCTATTAAAGTTTTATTGGTAGCTAAACTACATTGTTTTCATAGAGCTTGTTGTCGATAGGTCCACTACAGTTCTATATATGTTATGAGGTATAAATGTTTGAGCTTACAAGATCAACAGATTGCACACACAAGTTCTTAAGATTTTTACTATCATCATCTTGGGCTGACTTATTTTACTATCATCATCAAAAGTAACTGATATTAGAATATGAAGTAGAATAGAACTCATCCATGATTAGATAATTGGTTGAGCCGGTGATGCATATGTAACTGGGCTGCATATATGAACGTGTCAAGATTTTTCCACCTTTGCCTATATGCCTGCAGGCTCTGTTATGCGGACGAATGCAAGAGTTATCACCACCACTTTCCCAAGTAACATCTTGTAACTTTCTTTGAATGGAACAAATGCAGACTGCTTAGATGGGTGGGCGCCCCTCAAGAAGATGGTAATTGATTGCGCAATGGGTGTCATGCTTAACTAAATCAGCGGCATTGCAAATGGAAGGAACAACGTTCCAGCTGCCTCTGGCAAGTCCAATCTGGTTTTGCCTACATCTTCCCCACAGATGCAAGAATTGATGATCAGTTTCTTATAAGGTCAGCTGTCCTATCTCAAGTCTGGAAGGAGGATCTTAATTCTGGAAATTTGTTAAAATCTATGTTAGATTTGTATTATGAAAGTATCTTTTGCTGAAACGTAACAGTCGAAGCTCATCGCTAGTCGATATTATTTTCTCTGGGCTTTCTCTTTCGGGCTTCTTTTTAAGGTTTTTAAATGCTTCTAGGGAGAGGTTTCTACACCCTTATAAATAATGTTTTGTTCTTTTTCCCAATCGACGTGGATCTCACAATCCACCCCCTTTAGGACCCAGCATCCTTGTTGGCATTCGTTCTCTTCTCGGGACCCCCCAATCCAACCCTTCAGGGATCAGCATCTTTGTGCCTGTGGTCACCCCCTTTGGGACTCAGGCTCCTCACTGGCACATAGCCCAATGTCTGGCTCTAATACCATTTATAACAACTCAAGCTTATCACTAGTAGATATTGTTCATTTTGGCCCATTACATATAGCGGTCAGCCTCACGATTTTAAAACGCATGTTTTAAAATTATGCAACGAAACCAATAGACATCCAAATATTGCTAGCAGTGGGCTTGGGCCGTCGTGTGCCTGCTCTTGTGTTCTTGTAGTAATTATCTTCTATTTTCAAGTATGAAAATATGGTTCATCTGGCTATAGAATTAACATGCAAGTTAAGCTGAAAAAGAAAAACATGTTTTATTTCAGTTAAGAAGAACCTCACTCATCTGAATTGATTCATGAATTTACAACCACACCAAGTACACAGCGATTCATGTAATAGCAATCAGAACGCACAAGTGGCCATTACAGCAGTTTCATGCTCAACAGCCTTCATCAAGAAGCTGCCCTCTTCCAGCAGCATCTGAACAGGCAAGAACCCCATCCCATTAGCCATCCCAAGCATCATCCTTTTGGTCTCAGTCCTGAACTCATCCAGATCAACTGTTCCATTCAAGTCACGATCAAACTGCAAGAACAGAGCACTATAAACAGAAGAAACCTCATCTGGGTCAAGCTTCACGTCAATTTCAAAGTCGTTCTGTGTCACCCTCAGGCTCTGCAACTCCGCTAGCATCTCGCTGTAAGAAAGGAGGCCATCATGGTTGGTGTCAAGGTGAGCAAAGCGCTCTCTAATGAAGGCACCAAAGGCTGCCTCGTCTTCAACAAAGTTGACGATGGTTTCACTGTCCAATATTTCCACACTCATTTCAGCTGGCTCTGATATGGGTCTCTGATGAGCAGAAGGATGATGGGTCAAGCTTTCATATAAATAGGCCTCAGAGGCATCAGTGCTCTCTGTGTGGCCATTTTTCTCACCGGCAGAACCAGTGGGAAGTGCCAGTGATGAAGATTCTTACGCCAAATCTTGATTGAACGGACGTGAAAAAGTATGTTCCAATGGAATTTAATGCAAATTTGAAGTACTGAAGTAAAGTCGTAAAGTCAACACAATGAGAAGTCGGTGCAGTTAGCTTTAGAATGTTTGAAAGGAAATATGCTTAAAATCAATCTAATATTTGATTATATATAACATAAATTTTACGGAATTAAAAATTAATTTTGAATTTATAACTTAACAAAACCAATTTTAACAAATTTAATATATATATATATATATATATATATTTCTCACTTTGTTTATATAAAAAAAACGCACCCGACATTATTTTTTTAAAAAAAAAAACATGTTTTAGTTCGTCTCGATCCGAATTTGATTCTTAAAACTTTAAAAATAAAAAAGTTATAAAGTTAGTTCTTATAATTAGAAGGAGAAGATATGCTTTTAAGAGCATTTTGCAGACAAAAACTTAAAGGAATATTACGACTAAAATAAGATGTAGAAATAAGTAAAGAAAAAAATTATAAAATGACAAATAAATGAAAAATTAACATTTTATTTATTTATAACCAGTAAATATATTTATTTTTTAAATATTGAAACTACGTAGAAATATTTAGCTTTTAATTTTTTAAAATTATATTGGTAAAACATACTAGCGTATTAAATACTATATATTGTTTCAATAGGAATTATATTTTAAAATTCTCTATTTACTATAATTTTTTTTTAAAAAAAATGGTATTTTAGAAAATAAAAGGAAAGGAAATTATTTACCATGGCCATTTTTTTCTTTTTTTTTTTTGTAGTAATTAAAAATGGAAAAGTTAAATAAAAGGAATATAGGATTATTGAAGATATTATTCCATTTTTGTGCCACCAAAACCCTTTTTAAAAGTGAAGCATATTCCTTCCATCTAATTTTCAAATTTTTTAAGTTAAATTAATAATTTAGTCCTAAGAAAACCTAATAAATAAGTCTTCCTCCTAATTATAAGGATCCAATTGTAAATAAGCCTTCTTGGGAACTATAAGGACGAAATTGTAATTTCAAAATACTTAGATAAATAAGATTCTTCGTAATGGTACGATATTTATGACTTTGAGCATAAGTTCTAGCAGCTTTGCTTTGACTTCGTAAAGTCTGAACACCAATAAAAACAGTATTTCTTGATTATAACCAAATCCACGAGAACTCATAAGCTAAGTTAAACAAATTATTGATTGAAATTTGAAAAGTGAAGTACAAGATGAAGGGTCTCAAAATTTTGTTAGGAGCTCATGAGATGAGTATCCTTCCAAAGAAACTATCAAGCAACAGGGAGTTTGGTTGATTCTCTGTCCACAGCTTTCTTCAAGAAACTATTCTCTTCCAACACCATTCGAACAGGAGAAAGGCCAATACCATTAGCCATGCCCAGCATCATCTTCCTGGTTTCAGCCATGAACTCACCCAGATCAATTTTTCCATTGCAGTCCCGATCAAACTGCGAGAACAACGAGGCATAAACAGAAGAAAGCTCTTCCGGGTCGGGTTTCACATCCACTCCAAAATGGGTCTCCAACACTCTAAGACTCTGCAACTCCCTCAGCATCTCTCCGTACGAAAGAACCCCATCTCTGTCCACGTCAAGCTCCCTGAAATGCTCTGTAATTGTCGCTCTGAATGCCTCTTCGTCTTCCACGAAGCTCACGATCGTAGCACTGTCCAAGATTTCTACGCTCATTTTGAACCTCTTCGAAGAACACACAGGAAATATTCAAGAATTTGTGAATGAATGAATGAAGTGAAAATCGTTCTTTATATAGAGGTCTCGGAAACAGAGAGCTTTATGCCATTCTGCTTTAGACAGAGATTTTTTGCACATTGTTCAAGGGTGTTTTCCGTCTTTTCAGGTTTTCAGCCGTTGGTTTCTTTGTCGAATTAATTAATAAAAAACTCCTTAAAACAATTTTTTGACCGCTAGCCTCACCATTTTAAAACATGTTTGTCACAGACAAGTTTCTACATTTTTTTGGAGCCTAGTATTTTTCTGGCTCACCTCCTGTAATTGGCTCTAATTCCATCTTGTTAAAAATGAGAAATAGAATTGGGATCGGACCTGAAACAAACATAGGTGGGATCAAAAATCCCAGTGGGAGTGTAATATAAAGTCCAATTTTCATTAATGTTCTTCAAATAGAATAAAACTACCAACTCATACCCCAAAATAATGAAAATATAAACTAATTAAATCTATAAAAATAAAATAAAATATACTACTAATCCAATCATAAAAGAAAAATTATTGAACTATATTTCATAACTAATTATTATAATATATTATAATACATTTATAACAACTCAAACTCAATACTAGCAAATATTATTAGCTTTGGTTCACTTATTTGTCTGACTGATATGAGATATCACACTTAATACCCTCTTAATCTTATTGGGCGTAGGTTTGTTTGGCAATGAGTTTAGGGTAAGAATGGCAATGCATGGCGAGGGGTTGGTCGGCTGATAAAAACAAGAAAAATGGTTGAAAATATGATACAAATTTGGAAGGTTCTTAATATTTATACTTCCAACTCTGATTCTTCCATTCATTGGGGTTTTCTTCACCAAAAAGTTTCCATGCATTGGTTTTTTTGGAATAAAATAAAATTTTAAATGATTCTTTTTTTAGTTTAGTTAAATAATTTAACTCATTTATGGTTAAAAATATAATTTAGTTTATCTATCTATCAAACTATGATTACAACATTGCTAACACAAAATTTAAGCTTTAATTTTCGTTCCTAACTTGATATTATATTATTGAAATTATCAAAAAAAATATTTCAATTTATGCCCCATTGAAGAAGAATGAAGTTTCATGTAGTTTCGGTTGCAACAAGATATCTATCATTAATGACTAAGTAACCATTGAATTACCATTGGCCTAGGTCTCGGATAATCTTTTGTTTCACAGTCTGGGTCTATTTACAACTAGTCAATTAAATATTTGATGCAGTTATTGATTCTCTCGAGAGGTCACAACTAATACTTGTACTTACTCTGCTATTCTGCCAAAGCCTTTCTTAGCTAAATTATAACTTTTTAAAATACTAAAAATTACATAAATAAAATATTTAAAATTTTATATATACATTGAATCGTATTCAATAACTATTAAATCTTATTAAATAAAATAAACAAGCATGGCCCTAAAACCAAATTACATTTTGTTAAAGAAATAAAGATGTCTTAATTTCTAAATTTTCCTCACATTTACTCAAATATTTATTAGGATATGACTTATATAAATATTCAAAATGTAATTTATTATTATTAAATAATACATTTCAAGGATTATCTATTATTCTTTTATTCAATTTTCATTGAGGGAGTGTGTTGTAAAATACAAATATATGTATAATTTAATCATGATTTAAAATATAAAAAATTATTTTTCACTCATTATTTAAATAAAAAAAAAGTATAATTCAATCATTATTGAAAATTATTCATTTCAACAAATTAATTATAATAATTGCTAAAAATATTGATGACTAATTCAATTATTTAAGCTCCTTTACCCTTTTGATACTTTTTTCTCTTTTAATTTTTTAAATTTATATCTTTGTTTTTTTTTTTTCTCCTCCATTTCTTACCATCATTTTTAAGGATTATTTAAATTTTTAGTAAAATTTCAAAAATAGAAAATAAAAAACTAAAATAATTGAGCTTTATATTTACTAATTATTTTAAAAATCAAGACAATTATTAATATTATTTTTAAAAAAATAATATTAAAAAAAATTCAAAAAAAAATGGTGTTAGCATGAACTAACATTATTAAAATCTTAATTTTTATATGTATTTTTTAATCAATTTAAACATAGCTCAACTCACTATTTATTATATGTACTAGAAATAAAATCAAAATCTCGTATTAGAGTTTCAAAGAAACAAAAACTATTAAACGTGACATAAAATCAATACCGACCTACTAATATACATCCCTAACCTTCATCCATTTGATATAAAATCTTTTTATCTATGCACATTTTTCTTCTACCTCTCCATAGAGTATTAACTGCGTTCATATTATGCATGCTATTAAGTGCATTCAAACCCACCTTTGTCCCAGCACACCAACCAAATTTGACTATCTTAACTTCCCTTTTGAAGTATTTCAAGCCTTGTTTGTGCTATCATTTCAAATTTGATCACTAAGCTCAGCCATTAAACCATTATAAGAATACACGTCTACGGCAGTCTTGTTGGGTTATTTTTCTTTTGGAGTCCGACTCTGATACCATGTTAGACAAATACGACTCTTCATAATAATATGATATTGTACACTTTGAGCGTAAGCTCTCAAGGCCTTGCTTTGGGCTTCCCTAAAAGACCTCATACCAATGGGAAGAGTCCCTAAATATGTTTATCATCTAACAGACCCCACGCCATAAATGCGAAGGATCCACCTCTGAATTGCACAATGAATATGCCAATATGAAAGTTTGACAATGGTGCCCCCAAGCATTTAATATCCAACTTTAACTCATCGCCCCATATCATCACTCATTTGCAGACACAAATCAGAGGTGAAAAAGACTACAAATATCAACACTTCAATCTACCCATAAGCCAATTATACTCTCTCCCAAGACCTATCCTAAACTCTTACATTTTTCTCATACTCATCTATTGGTGAATGATAATGATATCATGATAGTTCAATCGAAGGCAAATGATATTAGGATAGTTCAATCTTTGATCGTGCTCGATCTTGAGTTTCTAAACTTACTTTCGTTTTATTTAGGTATATGTACTTTTAATATCCAATTTCAGTACTTTCTATCCATTTAGTTGGTATGTCCTTAAAACTATTATTATTATTATTTATTTATTTTGGATGAAAATTAACTTTAAATAATTAAATTTAAGATTTATCGAAGAGAAATAACTATCACTTGATTGTTGGGTCCAGAGAGAGAATATGTGTGTTTGGAGTTAGATTTCGAGAGATTTCGAGAGTGTTCATAAAATTTACGTCCGTTGGTTGTGTCACATGAGCTTGTCAATATCTTATACCAATTTTTTTTTTAGGAAACACGGATTGAACCTTTCATCTTTAAGAAATTTAGTGATATCTTTATCAATCCGTTAATTGTTAGATAGAGTAGGAAATAAATAAATAAATATCGTTTTAAAAATTTTATATTAATTATAGAGTTGAACACCAATATAAATAATGAAAGAAAAATATAATAATATTAAAATTATATAAATTTAGAAATATTTGGTACATTGTTTTTCAACTTGAAACATCCCTGTCCAACTTGGTTGAAGGAAAGCTATTCAACACCATTGTCCTCATGTGCTTTTATTTTCTCTCTTCTTTAGAAACTATTTTAATTTAGTAATTAAATATATTTATTTTTTTTTATTTATTTATAAATTCATTAAATCATCTCGACCCCGTTCTATCCAAATTTAATCCTTCTACTTATCGAAGCATAGATAATCATAGATTCTTGCCTAAAGCGTCATTATATACTACAAAGCTTTCTAAATCATCTAACACCGTGAGTACGAGCAGCATCACTGATCGCTCCTTGATCTCTGCAAAACTTCTCTAGCACAAAAGATTTTCCCTTCCGGATCGATCCGAATACAAAATCTTAAGCTTTTTTTCAAGAGGGCGTTAGTTAAGAGTTTGACTTATTATCTTGCTCGCTCTAAAGATAAGATTTTTGAAGAGGGCTGACTAAATTTGCCTTCTCATATTAAAATACATACATCTTAATCAGCTCATCAACACCCAACTAATTTATGGGTCCGTCTTTAATAGCCATGGTCCGAATTCGAGTCTTTTTGCACCTATAAATACATCTACAAAGATGCAAATCTTACTCATCCCATCTTCAAAATTTAGTCTCATCCTAAACACAAAAATGAGTTCCAAAGCCTTTATTTTTCTAGGTCTTCTTTTCGCCTTCATTCTCCTTATCTCTTCAGAGGTGGCCGCCAGAGACCTTGCCGAGACCTCCGCAAATAAGGAGAAGGGTTAGTTCGTAAAATATTTATTTATTCCATTTAAATCGGAGTGTTGTAACGTTAGTTTGTTTTAATGATGATATTGTAGAAGCCACGGTGGAGACCAATGGCGTAGAGGATGCCAAGTACGGAGGATATGATGGAGGTTATGGCGGGCGTGGTGGGTACGGTGGTCGTGGTGGGTATGGTGGTCGTGGTGGGTATGGTGGTCGAGGTGGGTATGGTGGTCGAGGTGGGTACGGTGGTCGTGGTGGCTACGGAAGGGGTTGCCGGTATGGACGATGCGGGTACAGGTGCTGCAGCTACGCCGGTGAGGTGGTGGAGGGCGCAAAGCCGTAAGACGACGTGGGGATGGGGTGAAAAATAATGAAATAGTTTAAAAGTTAATGTGTGAAGTGTGAAGTTTGTGAAATAAATGCATGGGGAATGGAGTGGCTGCTAGTTTTTCCTTTTTCCCTGTGTTTGGGTTTTAGTTTGTTGCTACAAGATTTGCTTTCTGCAAATTTTTGCATATCCACTTTGTATAATCCTACTACTATTTCCATGACTCCAGCTCCAGCTCGAGTACTCCTTCATTCATTCATCTCTATCTCGACTTGAAAACTCGCAAGCCATGCATTATCTAAAGGTTAGCAGCCTTGTAAGTACCGCTATTCATAAAATCTGATGAACTCGAAAATATTTTATGGATTGGATTGGGTTGGGTAGTACATTTTTTAATGTAAATTTTTTAACTCAAACGATGAATCATGATTTGGGTAATCTATTATTAATTTTTGGGAATAATCATGTGAAATTTTGGCCGTTGAAAGTAGAAAGATAAGAAGCTACCTAATGAAAATAAATAATATCAAATTAATATTTCATTGCCTAATTCTTTTAAAACTGGAATAATTTGAGGGTAATTATTGTTTTTATCTAATACCCTAAGTTAAAAGTTTGAATCTTACCCGAAAATTTAATACGCATACATATGGTAGATGTGACATTAAACGTCTAGACCTATCTACTACTACTATTATTATTGATACTTAAAATAAGAACTACTTTTTATAATTAAAACCTAGCGATATAAAAATGAAGAAATGCAAGGATTAATATAATATATATAAAAAAAACGTTTAAATTAAATAGATGATGGTTGTTTTCATTAATTCGAGTGATTTTTCATCTTCTCAACTTTTCCTATTTTTCAATATGTTTAAAAAGAGTTATCGTGTTGATTTAGAGTTGTCTATGTTGATTCTAACGATAACATAGTAGAAGTTATATGATAGAACTTGACCAAATTGATGATATCAAACGCCATAGATTCAAAGGAGGCTTTAGATTCGTTGGCAAACGCCATGACGAACATGCCACCACGGTTGTTGTCACACCACCACCTCCACCACCACAGCGGTTGCAGCAGCTTTGCTGGTGAGGCTCTTAACGCAAAGGCCAAAGTCTTAACGACGTAGAGTTGAGAGATTCAAACTTCAAGACATTTAAGTCGAGAGTATAGGTCTAAACCAAATATCGGAAGGGATAAGGATAGTAACCCCTTCCCTTTCCCATATTATTATTATTGTATTGATATAATAATGGTTCAAAAGAAATTATAACCTAATGAACAAAATTTTCTAGTTCAAAATTTGAAAGAGGATGAATATACAGGACCCTACTATTTCCACATAAGATATGGGTCTCATGAAACTATCACCAAACAGTAGAACAAGCTAAAAATGTAACCATTTTTCTTCCTGTATTATATCCTCGCAATAAACAAATTTAATCAAAGGGAAAAAAAGGAATGCTGACTTTGCTTTTCTGGGTAGCTGTCTGTTAAGAATTTTCATTTTGAACTTCAGCAGTGTCCTCCATTGCCAAAGCACATGTCTGGGCAGCCAAGGATGATCCTGTCCCGTCCATGGACGTTTCGGTGCTTGCATCTGAAACGTTACCGTCGTTCATGGTTAACAGCTCAGACTCCCCTGCTTGTTGCAGCAGGCTCCAGTACATGATGCTAGCAGTCAGTATAAGGATCATCTTTTGGTTCACCTGTTCAAGAACAACAATTCAACACTTACAATCAGCAGTTCTTGAAAAGATTAGGCATTATCTACTTAGTTGCAACTTACTTCAATAATATCTTCAGGGAGCAAGAAAAGGGAGCAGCCGAGCTTTCGAGCGACACTAATAATATACGTCGCGTTCAGCTTCTTGTCTTCGTCTGCAATTTGACAATTTTACGGTAAGACAGCTACCTGACCCGTTCGCGCAAAATTGAAACGATCCCACATGAAAAGGATGGAACTTGAGGAAAAGGGGCACAAGAACTCACCAGTTTCTCCTTTTGTAACAACAGCCCAGTTCACCACCCTTGGCTCCACAGAACTAAGAAGTTCGAGGAAGAAGACGCCATTTGAAAGGTTCTTATCCTGAAACCAGAAGTAATATCATCGACCTGAAACGATCAACGAAAGAGAGTCGACGTAACAATGCGAACATTCTTCAATTGTTTACCTTGAAGCCCTCCATTTGGGAGGTTCTACCGGCTTTCTTCACTTTGTTGTTTGCCCAGTTCAGAATATCAGCATCTGTAATCTCTTTGCCCTCTTTACCTTGAGAGTGTGATCTCAGGTTTCTCAACAGTTGAAGCATAGAAAACCTCATCAGTTGCCATAGAAATGCTGCTCAATAAAGAAGCCAGTTGTCTTTAGATGTTTGGTCTTGCAATTTCTACCTCTAGTTTGAGGATCTCCAAGTCTCTTATATTACAGAATGGGAATTTTGAATCAACAGCAGTAACTAGGCAGTAAAATCATCTATCCCCGTTGGAGAGGGGAACAACAAAACATTCTTTA
Source organism: Cucurbita maxima (assembly GCF_002738345.1). Taxonomy (NCBI): domain Eukaryota; kingdom Viridiplantae; phylum Streptophyta; class Magnoliopsida; order Cucurbitales; family Cucurbitaceae; genus Cucurbita; species Cucurbita maxima. Next base: position 1,175,346 of record NW_019272052.1, read on the forward strand.
TAAGGGTTTGGAAACCTTTACCTAACAAAAGCGTTTTAAAAACCTTGAGGGAAAACCTGAAAGAGGACAATATCTATTAGCGGTGAGCTTTGACTGTTACAAATAGTATTAGAGCCAGACACTGGGCGATGTGCCAATGAGGAGGTTGAGCTCCGAAAGGGGGTGGAAACGAGGCGGTGTGTCAGTAAGGACGCTGGGCCCTGAAGGGGGTGGATTGGAAGGTTTCACATCTATTGGAGAAGGGAACGAGTGCCAACGAGGACACTGGGCCCCGAAGAGAGGTGGACTGTGAGATCCCACATCGGTTCCACATCGGTTGGAGAGGGGAACAAAACATTCTTTATAAAGGTGTGTAAACCTCTCCCTAGCAGACGCGTTTTAAAAACTTTGGGGGGAAGTCCGAAAGAAAAACTCCAAAGAGGAAAATATCTACTAGAGGTGGGATTTGGCTGTTACACAAATCATTTTCATTCTTTTTCTAGATGTATATAGCTAAAAAGTATGGTTGATTAATCTTCCTGCTAGCAACTGATAAATCACAACATAACAACATCTCATTTCAAGCTCGAATGTGAATATCGATAAAAAATATAAGTGAACGAAGTGTACGAATTCTAGAAACGAGGAGAAATTTCGCAGTTACCTAGTATAAGCTTCTTGTTTCCCTGCACAATATCATTCCCAGCTACGTTTACAAGAGAAAAATTTAAGTCCTTCCCAAGTTTTACTACTTGGTTGCAATTCTCAACTTTTCTAAATGGCATCTTGATAGGAGGCTTTGTTGCCTGTTTCCAGATTACTGATCCAGGAGAAACCTTGTCAAGAACTTCCAAAAGAACCCATCTGCAGTATGGACGTATCTCAAGCTTGTCCATAAATAGGAGGATACATAGTTGATTCATAAGTTATGGTAAAACAAAAACAATACCCGTGTCTGACGTCCTCGAAAACATTGTTGACATATGTAGCTATGCCAATACTGTTAATCCACAACCGGAAGCACCGCTCCTCCCGCGAAGTTTTGGCATCATCAGTCATCATTTCTGCAAATGACATTTTGGAAGTATCGGCAGACAACCCATTCCTGCATTACAAGTTCGCAATTCAAATAAGATATTCATTGAAACATACTGCTATAGACAACCAGTCAACAAATTCTCTATATTCCAATCAAGTTTTCGACTCGAAATCATATGGACCTCCAACTTTTGATATTTCGTCTCATGGGTAAGACTCGAATAACCGGTTAACCATCGTGGTTCAGTCTAAACCAAACACGAAGAAGAAAATGAATCTTCTCACCTGTGCTGAAAAATTTGGGCAACAAATGCAAGATTAAGATTAGGTGAGCCCTCAACAATGTCCTTGGGAGTTAGATATCTTTTACAATCCAGTTTTTCTGCAAGCTCAAGAACCATATTTGCTCTTTCGGTAGGATCTTTCACGTTCAAAGTCGATGGACCAGAGAACTCCGGTGCAAGAACATTGAGCAGATAAGCATATGCCTCCCCATCCTGCAAATGACGAACGGATCTAACTAAGTTTAGATGATCAAAGATCTAAAATCCATTCAAATATCTAACTTTTATAATCAATCTTCTAACCTTCACATCTGATGAAAAGTTTGTAACTTGTTTCTCATAGCCAGCTTTTTTCAGATGAAAATTCATCCATTTGAGTAGAACTTTCTCTGGTGCCAACCCTATGAGTTCTTCCACCTCCTGCAAGATTATTGATAATAATTGTAAGAAGTGTTACAAATCATATGATATTAGCTTCAAGAAAAATTTCAAAAGGATCACCTTGCTATCATCAACCAGTTCCACAAGTTGAGGAGTTTTATTCAGATTAAGATCAGCCAGCACTTGAATCTACATTCCCAGATGATTAAAAGAAATAAACAAAGCGTCCGAATAGTGAAGACCTCGGAAAATCAAATGAAGAAGATCGATTCGTTTGTACCTTAATGATTTGTGATATCAATCCAAGCAGCAGATGTGGCTAGAACATAAAATAAAACAGGGGACAAAGATTAGGAAAATTTACAATAAATTTATTTAAATGAACATGCTACAGAGAGGTAGCTTTGAACGCACTCTAGCTTCAACCAAATCTTGTGTGCCAATGTTAACCACTGTGCATCCAATAGCCTTTGCAGAGTTAAGGCCGAGTGTATGGTTTTCGTTTCTCTCCCATGGATTAAGGACTTTTTTCGTATTGATAGCTCGTTCGTCTATGGTCCCTGGAACAGCTACATTGATGAGCTTACTGCACAGGGCAACCAAAAGCATAAACAAAGATTGGTAGATGGATCTAACACAAAGTTAAACATCGAAACGTCTATATTTAAGTTGTTTCGACTACCAGAGAAGAACACCGTCTTTCGCAAGGTCAAACAAATCATTGGTAGCTGGATCTAAAGGGAGATAATTCTTCAGAAATGGATCTTCAGCCAGAAAACTGTTTATGTGTGCAACATAAGACGCCTTCTCGGATTCGTTAATTGCGTGATGGAACGTAGTTGTGGCAGCCTTGAGGAACGAAGACGAATTCTTAGATTCGCCTGATTTCTCTGTGGCTCTGGCTTGTAAATCTAAATATGCCTACAGTAATGAATCATGTAAATTCAACCACTGCAAAACTACTGCTTTTGCTTGTAGAAAAGTTCAACATAAACAGATAGCAATCCAATAATGAATAAACTCACCCTAAGATACGACTCAAAATCGATTTCTTCACCGACGTCTCGACTTGTTTCCTTCAAGAATTCTTTAATCTCATCCTCAGTAAATATTCCACTGAAAGCTTTCAATTTCGCATAAACAGGAGGCAAATCTTCGACCGTGACACGACCCGATTGGCTCCTTACCGAAAGAAACTGAATCCATAAAAACCATTTCTCATATCAACTGAAAAGAATTCACAAGAACATAACCAAAAACAACTTGAGCAGCTCTCAAGCAAAAGGGAGTTAAATGCTTACTCTGGATTTGAGGGTTCGAAGCTCGACTTGGGTGAATTGACTTTGAAGCCATGGATCAGAAACAAGAACACCCACAAAGCTTGACATCTTCACCTCTCTTTTTGCACAATCTTTAAACACAAAGAAATTTTCCTAACTACTGAAACAATAAATTCCAATCAATACTAGAAACAAACAAAAGACTATACCAATTACAATGAAACCAACATCAAAAACATGGAACAAAGACGATCATTGACGAAACGATAGATTCCATGAAATGAAAAACCAACAAAAACCCATTTGAAGAGACATAGATTACCTGCGATTCAGCGTACTTCAGACTTGGGGATTAATCCAACAGTGTGAAATCAACAAATTCAATGGAAATAAAGAAAACCCAGAAAGGAAAAACAATTAAGAGCAATGCAAAAGGAGATTAAAAGACTATGATACCTAGAGAAAACTCATGCGCTTGAGATGGAGGCGATTAATCAAGAAATGAATCTCATGGTGAAGAAGAGGATGTGAAGAGGCAAAGAGTAGGGACAAGAATAGGCGAGGAAAAGGAGAGAAAATCGTGCTTGTTTTGAGGAACTGCTGAGACCCATAAAATGGGGAGCCAAAAACTAAACTCAGCCACTGAAATGCTTGAACAAAAAAATGATATGGAATTTAATTCAACACCCTTTTTCCTTCCTTCATGTTTTCGTTCTCTTTGAGAGTTTTCAAAATGAAAATCCATTGATTCCTTTGTTCATTCTCTCTTTCTCTAATACATTTCTTAATCATCACGCAATCTTTCTCTTTGGGAGGCTTTAATTTCCATTAATTAATGCACGAATGGCTTGGTACTCATAATCAACCCAAATTCAAAAATTTACTACCAAACTTCAAATGCCTCTCTTCCTTTATTAGATAAAAAGAAAAAAAAAAAAACTTAAATTTTTAACCTTACAAGTGAATTATTTGTTCTCATAAAAGGCACTAATTCAAATATTTTTCTGTATTCAAAGTTTGGGTATAATTCTTTATTCAAATGTTTATAAAATATATTATAAAGTTTGAAAATTGTGACAAAATAAGGCTTGGAAACTAAAAATAATGTCATTGTCAACCTTTCTTAATTATTCAATAGTTTAAGTTATTTCAATGGCCTCAACTTCTTCGAGCTCGAGCAAGTTCAAACTGTCGGTGCTAGAACATGTTTAAGAGCACATGTTTCGGGAGAACTTTGAACGTAACAAACGTGATCCTTAGTAGAGTTAGGATAATCGAATTTTTTACTTATTGAAGTTTATCAAGTGAGACGTGTTCTTGGGATGGGAGAGTATCCGAATATAAGAATTGGTGTGCGGTATTGCTTTATATTGAAATAAAACATTGAACTGTAAAACAAAATTCCTTCCCCATCATAATTTATAGACCACACAATAGGAAATCTCATGCACAAATCAAACAACATATATGTTCACAAAAAAATGGAGCTTCACATGAATAACAGAACAAAATGACAATATTGTTTTCTTAATGTAATAAATGGGTGGTAGGATGTTTTATGACAATCAAAACAAAAATCCACCTGAAATTGCCAAAACAATGTGAATCAAACTCCCCCAGTTGATGATCCTGTTGGAAGATGATGGCTTTGGTTCTGAAGATGGAGCAGTCTTTCCATCACTATCAGCTGAAGGAGCATCTGCAGCAGGAGCGATATCGGGTGCCGGTGCCGGTGCTGGGGTGGGCGGGATATCGGTTCCGAAGATTGCCTCAGGCAGCAGAACTTTGTCAACTTGGTAAACTGCTACAGGGTCACTTGAATGCACACTGCTACTCACTTTTGTGTTAGTCCAGCCAGAGCCAATGTGGATAGACCCTGAAACGTCTGTGAAGTTCAAACTGTACTGCCCACCAGCAAATGTCGTGATCGGATTCTGAAGGCTGAGGTTCCTAAATTCAGAAAGGGTATAGAAATGTGGCAAGCCATGAAATAGGATGAGAGATTTGAGCTGATCGTCAGTGAGATTCGAGAGAGACGGTTTCTTTTGCGCCGAGAAAGCGCTGTCTTTTGGGACAAAGATAGTCACTCCTTCCTCTGTGTTATTGGCTTGGTTTTGGAAGGTGTCAATAACTTTGGTGGATTGGAGGTAGCTGAGGAAGGTGTGAAATGGACCAGCCACAGTGAGCAGATCTGTGAGGTTAACAAAATCTGAGGCTGGCGCTGGTGCTGGGGCTGGGCTAAGTGATGGTGGGCTGGCTGTTTGGGCATCTGCAGATGAAGAACTCAGAAGCAACAATGCACTACAAACAGTGAAAATCATGGAAAATTCCATTTTCCACAACTTCCTGCAGATCAAAAAAGCTACCCAGTATCAGATCTTAGAATTCTAAATCAATATGCTTCACAAGTTCATAGAGACATTTTCACAAACAGTTCAGCTGCAGTTAAAGTTAAAGCTGACTAAATCTCAGGAAGAACTAATCTAAACAAGTCCAAACCCAGATCTCACAAGCTCATTAACCAACTTAAACAGAGAAAAAACAAGAAAACAACACATTCAAAGATCATAAGTAAATCAAACAGAAAAACTAGAAGGAAAAAGAATTCAAAGGCATACAAACACAAATAAACAATTCAAATTGTCCCATCACTCCTTCAAACAAAACCCAAATCAACAAATCTCAAAGAAAGAAGTGAAAAAAAGAAAGACCCAGATCTAGATCGGCTCAGTAGAAATGATAGCAGGCATAAGCAAGCAAACCCAAATGTAAAAGAGGCATAATTAGCAATGGCAACAAGGGAAAGGCACAATGAGAGGGATACTAACCAGCCAGGCAAGAGAAAAGCTCTGACAGAGAAATAATTTGGAAGGAGATGAAGAACACAAATATAAAGATTGAAACTTTGAAACAAGTATTTAAAGAAATGGAGAAGAACAGCAAATGGGTCGTGAACTAAGAGATGGGGTCTTCCTTAAGACATAAAAAAAAACCATACTTTAATGGGAAGGCTTTTCTCTTAACAAGTGGGCCATGTAGGGTACCCTTTCTTAATCACAGTTGAACTAATTCTTTTTTACCTTTTCTTTTTCTATTTTTAATTTCTTTTCCTTTTTAGATCGAACAAAAAAAAAAAAAATAGTTAATCATTTTGGGTGTCGGTTTACTATTACCTGTCGAACCATCGAATTTGAACATTCCTCACAATAATGTTGAAATTTTTTTGTACAGTAACTTAGTTTATTCACTGAATGCTTTGAATAACACAATTAAAATTTTGAAATTAGAGTTTGGATTTTAGGATATTAAATTATGTTGATAAAAAAGAAGTGATGTATTATTGTTATTATTATTATTGGTTCGTGTGTAAATTTTACTAAATGAATAGAATCTTTTAAAAGAAAATTATTTTCTTTTCTTTTTAATTATTTAAATTTTTGGAGTATTTATTTTTATCTCAAATTAGGTTTATCAATTTATTCACGAATGTTTCGTGCCCTCGTCGGAAAATTATAATTAAAGAAAAAGAGGAAAAAAAAAAAATAATACGCAACGACAAATTAATCAAAATATCGCGAGAAGCAAAAATGAAATAGAACATATCGGGGGCCCACCAAGGGAATTTGGTGTCGGGTTTGGTGCTCCAACTCCGAGGTCGGCTCTGCCGCCAACTGTCTCTCTTTCAATGATTATCATCCAATAACAAAACCAACATCCGAATCTCACCTCCGGCTACCGCCGTCCCACGGTGGTTTCTGCCGTTTGGGGCGGCCCTACGGCCCATGATTCGATCAATCTCAACTTTCAAATGATTAATACTGAAAATTAGCTGATTAATCCTTAATAATTAATACTAGAAATGTAAAATACAAGATCAATTCATATAATTAATAATTAACACTAATAATGTGAAGTAGAAGCATTAAATCAATAAAATTAATGATACAAATATAATATATATATATATATTTTGTTTAAATACTATTTCCTTCATATATATTTTTTAAAAAATAAATATTTAAATATTATTTACAATTTGAACCCATACTAGAAAAATTAGAAAAAAAATAAAAAATAAAGAGAGGGTTTTTTTCCCACATTTTTTAAGCATGAATTAATTAGAAGAAAGAAAAATTGAAGCAGCTCATCGTGGGTGGCAAGGCACCTCATGCTTATTTGGAGAAGTGTGATAATCAAATATCTTTAATTTAATTATAATATTGCCAGCTCATTAAGATTGTGTTTAGAAGGGAGGAAGTCGTGACCCATTAACCCACCGTTTCATGATTGATCATAAGTCCAATCATATGTCCAAGTCATCAAATTGTCTATTATTTATAATAGTTGGATCTAGGTATTTTCCATGCTGTCTTTATGTTTCTTTCCTTTTTGCTAAGTACTCCTTTTTTATAGCTATTTTATCCTTTTTGCTAATTACTCCTTTTATTTCCTATTTTGAATTCTATATCATATTTACTTTTTAATTCGTTTTATCGACATTTGCAAAGATTATTGCTAATTTAGACAATATTAAGACAATTTATAACATGAATCTTCATCCCCGTTAACCAAAATAGATTCATTAGCAAAAATGTGTAGAAGGGTTGGAAGATGTGAGGGCAACGTCAAAGAACCAAACAAATTTGCTGGTTTCGAGCTGACAAAATTAATGCATTTTAATCACATGTGAACATCTCATAAATATCACTAATTTCTCTTGTTTTTCCTTAATTACCAGCTCCCAATTTTCTTTTATTATTTTTCTTTAATAAACAAATTCTTTTATTATGTATAAAGATTACTCTAGAATCTATAATCTTCCCCTCTAAATATTATTAATCTCGTAAAAATAATTTACAAACAACGTAGGAGTATTTACTCCATTTTATTCACAAAATTTCACTATTTTGTGTAGGAACAATAATTTATCAAAACAATAAACTGTTCATAGTTAAAACTTAGAAAGGGAAAACCCATATTGAACAATATCTACTCATAGTGCATGAACTATCACAAATGATATCAAAGCCTGACACTACAATTTCACAAAAAAAAAAAAAAAAAAAAAAAATTGAAAGAGGGGGTCTGTTACAATATTAATTGCAAAAACAGAAAGTGTCCCATTAAAACGACAAGACAAGTAAAACAGGAAATTGGTTTTGTTAACTTTCAGTTTTGAACCCTTTGACCAGATAATATACAGAATCTTTTACTTTTCACCCTTCCCTAAAGAAGTATTAATGAAGGTAAAAAAGAGATGTGAGTACAAACCGTAGGGTAAGTGAAGTCCGGGGAATAGGAAGAGTACCTAAAACAATAGCAATGAGGAGGTAATTAAAATAGTAGTTACTGTGGCAATGCATGCAGTAAAAGAAATGAAGTAATTTAGAGTGATGAAGAATTNTGAGAATTGACCTAAGGATGTCTGTAATTTTCACTTGGATTCAAATCTGTCAGAAATAGTCAGAAACAACCAAGCCAAACAGCCTGTTAGCTTCTTTTTTCAATGATTATTATTTTTATTATTGTAAAAAATAATATTCTAAAAGTCTCTTTTATTGCATTATATTGCACGTTTATTTGTTACAAGAATTATATTAAATAATAATAATAATAATAAACATACATTTTTTAAATAAGTTGTTGAAATACTTTTAAAAAATATATATATTTTCAATTTTTTTTCCATTCATTCAGCTTCTCATCCCAACCACTGAAAACCTGTAAGAGTTTGGATGCAGCATAAACCTAGCAATTAACAAACTTGTTGGCCTTAATTATAATTACATGTAATTAAAAGAGAAATTAATTGACTAAAATGGCAGGTTAAGAACAGAACATCACTGCTCCTCAGGCTATTCATTGGCTTATTATGTTGCAGCCCACTCCTTTCTGATATCAAATGTGTAGTTGATTTCCAAGTAACACTTGTTATCATCATCAACAAACTGCAAAAACATACAGAAAAACCTATTCATACTTCATTATAACTACCAATATAGAGCTGTTCTTTGAGCCAAATGATATGATCAATTCCACTCAGTTTTGAGTTATACACCGTCCGAATGAGGTTTGAGGTTAAAAGAAGTGTAACAGTCTAAGCCTACTAGCAGATAGTGTCCACTTTGGTCCGATACGTATCAAAGTGGATGACGACATGTAACAGGTCAGGTTAAAGAAAACAATATCTACTAGTAGTGGGCTTGGGCTGGTACAAATAATATCAGAGTCAATCACCGGAAGTATTTTAAAATTGTGAAGTTGACGATAATACGTAACAGGCCAAAACAGACAATATGTGTGCAAAGTGGTGCTGGTTTTGAATGAGGAGAGGGGGTTGTTTAGCATATATTGTATAGAAGAACATGGCTGGACAGCAGAAGAGGGATCAATAAATGGATTCATGGGGCCACATGATTCGGACAGCATGAAGACACGGGAATAATGTAAAGGATTTTGTGTTCATGAGCGAGGCATTGTTATGTGACAATATCACAGAAGTTCAAGAGTTACAAAAACAAGCTGACCTTAGATCTTGCTGAATATGATCCACGGGCGAACATGCCAGAGGGCGTGGTGTCCTCTGGCATTACATGAGTGTAGGCCTCTACCTGGGGACTGAAAGTTCCAAGCATCTCTTTGGAGCTGTCAACTGAAACATACACGAGTTACGAATCGTCCAAACTCGAACTTGTATAAACGAAGAGACGAATCAGACATAGAAAGAAACCTTTGACACCAGTTTTCCAGACAGTGTTGGTGTACTTGAGGCCTGCAACAATGTTGTTATTGACTTGGAAGGAGAATTTGAGGCTGTAAGGACTGCCTTCTTTCAGGGTAAACCACAGCCCTTTCAGGTTCCCATCTTCCGGAATGGGAAGAACCAAGTCTGGTCTCTCAGGTGCCACTATTGACAGACTTAGAATCTTCACCTCTGGCTCAACAGTTTCTACAAAAACACCTGAGAATTGGTACTCACAAACAAAACCAAACCAAAAGAAAAGCTATATGGCTGGAAGTATTTTACGTGAGATCCCACGTTGAAGAGTGTTTCTTATAAAAGTGTGGAAACTTCTCTTTGGGCTTCCCACCGCTAGCAGATATTGTCTTCTCTGGGTTTTTCCTTCTGGACTTCCCCATTTGGGTCGGATTAGGAGAGGTTCCCACACTCTTATAAGGAATGCTTCGTTCCCCTCTCCAACCGATCTGGGTTCTCACAATCCCCTCTCCAACCGATCTGGGTTCTCACAATCCCCTCTCCAACCGATCTGGGTTCTCACAATCCCCTCTCCAACCGATCTGGGTTCTCACAATCCCCTCTCCAACCGATGTGGGGATGTGGGATCCCCCTCCAATTGGGATCTCACAATCCCTCCTTGTGGGCCAGCATCCCACAATCCCCCTCTTGTGGGCCAGCATCCTCACTGGCACACCGTCGTAACCGCCTAAGCCCATCGCTGGGGCTATTTTCTTTGGGCTTCCCTCAAGGTTTTGTTAGAGAAAGGTATCCACACCCTTCTAAAGAATTTCGTTCTCCTCTTCAACTAATGTGGAATTTCCAGAACAACGACATACATCGAAAAACAAGAACAAGGAAGAATTCCAAGTTATAATTACCTCCAGCGTTTTCTAAATCCACAGTCCCAATAAGCTGCTCCTTCCACCTCCTCAGACTCTCATCATCCTGAACTTACATACCACAAAAGAACAGAAACAAAGCTTATACACGCAGAAAATTGATTACAAAACAATCTTGAATGTTAGAACAAGAACAAGATTAACCTTATCCTTTTCAAGCTCTTCTTTCAATGTGAGTTGAGGCCCCAACTCGATTTTGGTTCCTTCATCATCACCCTCATCCTCCGTTGCATAAACAGAATTTTCACTCATTTGCCCACCAATCTTCTCAGCTTCATTCCCCTTCCCATGGCTATCCAATGATTCTCCCTCCTCACGATTCTCATCGAACCCCATGTTCTTGGAATCCAAAGCCGCTCCAACAGCCAAAGACATTCAAAGGGTTAAACCAACACAAAGAAACAGAACAAAATCCACAAAATACCCAACAAATTAGAACATAAACAAGCTCTAATTACTCATCATTCCCTTACGAGAAAACCCAGTAAAGAAATTGAAAGAATGGGTCAAAAACAGGGGTGGATCTCTTCCATTTTTTGTGGAGCAAGGGAACAGACAAGACCCAGAAAGGGAAAGGGGAAAAGACCAGGAACGAACAAGAACTAGGATCTGGTTTGGGGTTTGGGACGAAGAGAAAGTCGTGTGGTGATCCGAAATGCCCGAAAGAGAAAGACAGAGCGTAGGCAGCATAAAGAAATGAAGAACTGGATTCATTGATTGTTATGGCGATGGCAGCTGAAAAGGAAAGAGAGAAAGTTTGTGGGATTTGAAAATTTCATAGCGGGGGAAGAATTAGCGCAGAGAATTGCGGGGGAAGAATTAGAAATGATGTAAAATCATATTATATACTTTATATTGATATATCATGGACGTATATATATTTGTCACATAAATAATGTAAATTAGATATATTAATGATACACATTTTTGTTTTTCTTATATTGATTTTTAAAATTTTGATGATTAAAAAGAAAAGGGGATTTGTTACACGTGGTGGCCGGTGATTAGAGGAATAAGATGTGTCAACTAATTATTGGTTGAGAGGTTCCACATGTGCAATGGGTCCCACTTTGGTGGGTCATCTTCACCATCCAAACCCATGCACAAGGTGTAGAAATAGGGCCACACCAAGGGGCATTGTCCTCTTCCTACACCAAAGAGGCATTTAAAGGTTGATATCACTTGAAATATCTATGTCTAAATTTTACATATATATCAATAAAAATGTCTAAGTTTTATGTCTAAAATTTCCCGATTATGTATTGCACCTAAAGATATCTCGTGTCTTCTTTCAACGGGAGGGTGAAAAGAGGAGAATAAAGTGGCAAACGAGCGCGTGGAATTGATCGAACATATCGGATTGAATCCTGAATCAAGCTAAAAAAAACATTGTGTTGATGAGCCTGCGTAGTGTTGGTCAGGTAAAGGTTGACCAAACCAATGATGCTTAGCTGGTCTTTTCGAATGATCAACCATACTAGGATTGAAACACGACTCACACTCCCATAAAACTCACAAAACTCTCGTGAGTAACGCTTTGTCAATTTTATTTAATATCCCCATCATTTTTTTTGATACACGATAATATCCCTTCGGTTTAATTTTTTTTAATCCTTTTATATTTGTTTTTTTTAAATCAAACTTACAAAGGTCGGACAATAATTTTCTAATCCAAAATATGAGACATTTTATTAACTTTAAAAAGCCAACTTTATTGGGAGGCCAATAATGCTAAAAATTGATAATAACTATTATTTAATATAAAAAATAATTATAAAATTAATATTTCAACTAGAATACACTTCAAACCTTATATTATAAAATTAATAATTAATATTTCAACGTTTTATTTATTTATTTTTCTATAAATACCTTATTTTATAATAATAAACTCGAGTTGAAGCTGTGTATATAAAGCCAATTCCTAGATCCATAGAAATTTCATACATAAATTATTTTTTCTTCTCCTTCCCCGATCGTGTCTGCAACGCCCTCCTTTCTTCATTTTCCTTAACAAGCATTTCCATGGCCACCGTTGAAATATCTCAATAATATTCCATTTTTACTTTCATCGATTTGTGGGTCGGTTTGGGTTAGGTTGAATTTTTAAAGATCAAAAGATCATGGATTAGGTTCATGTTAACCTATAAAATTAAAATTTAGAGAATGATCATGTGTTTATAATCAAAGAATACTCTCTCTATTGGTAGATAATATCATACCATTGTGGAGAGGGTACGTTTAGCAATATTATCATCAAATTTTTTTGTAACATTTTCTCTTAAGATATTCTTATGGTAATTTGCAGACTATATCTCCAAATGCGGCTCTCCTAGAAGAAACAAATGTTCTTAAAGAGACGGCTGCAAAAGAGGAAGTTGAGGAACCAGCGCAACCGGCCGTCACACCGGAAGAGAAGGCGGAGAAAGAAGAGAGTGTTGAAGTCGAAACTGTTGCCGAACCGCCCCATTCCAAAGCGGGTGTTTTGAATGAAAAGGTTGAAGCAACGGAGGAAGAGGAGGAAGTAGAAGAAGAAGAGGAGGAGGTTGTGATCTTGACGGACGAGTCAGAGGCAGAGGAAGAACCCGAAGCAGTTGCAGAGGTAGCGAAAGAAGAAAGCGACAGTCCCAACGAGTCATCAGCACCAGAGGCCGATACACCGGCAGCAAAGGAGGCAAAGGAAGAAGATGAGAAGAAGGAAGCCCCAGCGGAGAAGACAGAGTAAGGTAATATGGGATATTATGCATGGATAAGGGTTAAAGAGAAATTTGTGGATTTTTTTTTTAAATTTTATTTTATTTATAATTTTGGGTTATCGAGTAATTTCCTTGATTTAATTAGGTAAATGGAGTGTTGAATATTGGAAGTTTGCTCATCACACGTGTCATCTTGCCACGTGGTAATAAATTGTTGGCTTGGTTTTTTGGTATTATTATCTATGTCCTAATTCGCTAAAAAAATAAAAATTAATAATTGATTGAATTAATAACTTATTTGGGCCAAATGGTATTAAGATTGAAACTGTGAATGTTTGATTAATCCACCACACCTAAATGGTGTGAAAGTTATCTTATTTATAATCAAATCAATTACAAAGATATGAAAATAACAATAAATGGAAAGATACATATGATAATAGGTAAATATTAGATATTTGCCTTATAATAAAATATCAAATATAATATATATGGTAAACTATAATTTATTACTAAATATCCTTAACAGAAACATTTTCTATTGATTAAAATATTTGAAACATATGCGTACATTTGCATATCAAACAATATCATTTGACCAAAACTAAGACTAACACATTAAAAAGACTGATTCTCCGAAACGACTTCTTTGATACACAACTTTCGAACATTCCTCACCTCGACCAACTGATCAATTATCGTCTGAAAAAAATTAATCCGTGAGCATAAAAAATACTTAGTAGATAAAAAAAAAATGACAGGCTGAATGAATTTACCTATATATATATATATATATATATATATATATATATATATATATATATATATATATATATATATAAATAATATTTTAATTAAAGAAAACACCTAACTAAATATGACCATGTTTGCCATTACCCATAATACCAAACTAATTATATTCGTCAATAATAGGGGTGTTTTTGACAAATCGAAAATATAATGGGCCAGTGATATTTTTCACGGCCCACAGGCCCGTCCATAAAGAACCGGCTCCAAAGAGGAATGGCTACAACGTGTTGCAGAAGATTTTAGCCTAGGAGCGTAAGATTCACGACAGCCAACCACGCGTTGGAACTGGACCAACACAATCTGGAAACTGCGAAATTCGGAACAAAGTGAAAACAAATTATTTAAAAAGAAAAAGAGAAAAAAAACATTCTTATTAAATATTGTTTTTTTTTTAAATGAGACAGAAATATATAAAGTAATGTCGTTTGAGTGCAAGAATATATCGTGCAAAATCAAAATATTCCGACATGTCGTTACGAAGCCAACAGGAATAAGTGAAAAAAGAAACAGCAAAAATAAAAGAAAAGTTGTGGTAAATTTGAGGCCAAACATGTTTCATTGTTTTAAAAAACATAACAATATTTTTCAATCATATTTGTTTGTCCAATGGTTACTTTAACAAATATAATTTTATTTATTTACTTTAATATCAATATTTAAACTAAGAGCTGATATCTTTATTCACTAAGTTCGACTATTACTTCCTAAAGAAATTGAAATCTAAGGCAACATAAGTTGAAAGAGATAATAGTTACGTGCAACATAAGTCTTCATTTGATTATGCCGCCCATTGTTAATGATGGTTGTTGCAACAATAGTCGGTATCAGTCATGCTTTAAAGTGAACCTAGTAGATTGGTTTAAGTTCCATGAGTCCAAAGAAGCAGTAACCTAAAAAACGACTCATTGAGTCGACCATTTTCACTTTGTTTTATGAAAGAGGTTAACCTTACTCGTCAATCCAATCACTTTCCACTCATAAAAGTTATCCTACACAATTTTTTAAGGTTAAAAATTCAAAATAAAATAATAACTGACATCTATTTTATTCACAAATATATAAATTTATTTATTTACAAACTCAAGTAAATAAAATTTCTATAATATTCACAATTTTTTTAATCAATAAACTAAATTCTTCTCTCATTTGAAAATCCCAAATAAATTCTCATCATGACTTGAACAAAAAAAAAAAAAAAAAAAAAAAAAAAAAAAAAAAAAAAAAAAAAAAAAAAAAAAAAAAAAAAAAA
>NW_019272052.1:1190821-1201820 GCF_002738345.1 Cucurbita maxima
AAAAAAAAAAAAAAAAAAAAAAAAAATCAAAATCTTTATATTATAAAATTAAAGCAAAAAAATAAAATGAAATGGTGATAAATACTATAAATCAATCAAAACCAATGTCATAAATGGATCATTTTGAGTTTGAAATTATTCTAATTTTAAATTAATTCATCAAAATTTTAATTTTTTTGATCGAGAATATATTGAAATTTAGAAAATTGATTAAGTGAAAGTTGATAGCAACATGAGATATAGTGGAGAAGCACTCACAAATTGGCCATTTGATTTTTGTTTGTGGCTAAGTCCTTATCACAAAACTGTTCCTCATTTCATTCTTCTTCCCACTTCCTCTAACAAATTTCTTCCAATACTCCAAATTCACCCACCACATACCCTTTCAAATGCTTATCTATATACATAATCGAGTTCATGTCTAATAGATATGTTACAAACTTATTAAATACATAAATGGTTAAAGTTCTTCTTTGAAATTTAACTTATAAAGTGTCGTTTCGTTTCTATAGCCGTCTGAGCTATTGAACCCATTTCTTTATTTTGGGTATGGGCAATTAAGAATTATTTGGGTGATAAAGCTTTTAATTTTTTTAATTTTTTTCTTTGCCTTAATCCAAAAAGAATAAGAAAATAAAACATGTAAGATTGATTTGTGAATAATTAGGTAACATTGTCGGCATGTTGGGTTGGATATGAATGGACCCCAAATAAATTGTTTAAAAAAAGAAAAATCTCACCCCCATTCAAAGGACCTTAAAAAGGTGACCATAAACCTACATGATAAACACCCACCAACTACAACACTATCTCAAACTCTCCCATTATTAAACTCCCAATCTACATAACCTTCTTCTCAAAATAGCCTCTCCATCTCGAGAATCCCATGTGGCGGTTGGCGGCGGCCGTGAGAAGAAACCTCCACAACATAAGGAAGAGCCCACGAGTGGCAGATGAAAGCATGTACAGCGCCGGCGGCGGAGCTGACGGCGGAGCTACGGTGATCGATGGCAACCGGAGAGAAGGAAATTCATATGGGTTTTCAATGATTTACACTCTCCTTCGAACCCCATTTTCGCTTCTCTCTTGCTTCTCTCAACCTCACGTTAATGGCGTCGACGGGATGTGGGTCTCTGGCGAGTTTCCAAGAATCTCGGAAGTTAATCATCTTATGGTAAGCGACAGCATGCGATATGCAATCTTAATGTAAATGGGTTTCTTTAGTTTCGATTGGATCTGGTTTTCAATGAGACAAATCGATGCTATAGAATCAATAATTGTTATAGAGCCATTGGATCATACTTTGGATTGGGATTTTTGTGCGAGCGTTTAAATTATTGAGTTATGTTCGAATTAGCCGTTCGAGTTGGATCTGAGTTTCGAAATTTACACATATATGTATATGTTGTTGTACAAAATAGTGTATTAGTTCACAAATTACAAAGATTTTCAATCTAATTTGTCATCTTTTGCCTTTTGAATGAGTTATCAGCTGATATTGTCTTCTTTGAACTTTCCTTCAAACTTTTTAAAACGTGCCTATTAGGAAGATGTTTCCACACCTTTAAAAAATGATTCGTTATCCTCTCCAACCGATGTGGGATCTTATCGTATTATTCATAATGATTAAGTGGGAAGAAACAAAATAAAAGAGAGTCAACACCCTCTCAACTTTGGCTTTAATGGGAGGTAATGTGCACTTGAGTGGTGGTGGAGTGCTAGTCACTACCACTCTTCTCTTATACAATGTATATATATATATATTTATCAATTGAATCTATTCATTATTATTCTTCACTATGCATGTTGTGAAGAGGATTCCTTTTCATTTTTTGGGTTTGGTCTAAAGCCCTTTATTCATACCCCACAATAGAAAACCAAACCCTAATTTGTTCGTGTTCATGTTGGAGTATATAGAGATGAATCCACCCTAAAAAAAAATCGAATTTGATCTTGGGTTTTTGTTTCTAAGTTCAAAAGAAATGTACGGGACTCATATCCCAATTTCGGGTCAATATGTCTATGTGAATAGTCTGTTTGAGATGTTAGGGAGCTGGAGAAGCATTTGTGTGTAAAGTATTGTACTCATATGCCTCCTACGCTTTGTCATCCATTCAACAAGTTGTTTATGAAAGTTGTAGTTCATGTAATTTACAGAACTAGTTGATGAATACTCATGAAAATACGCGACGACGAGTATTGAAGAGTTAAACCATTTTTGTAAAAGAGTAATGATGGAATTTTAATAAGACGATTAATTTATTAAAATTATGCTTAAGTTAAAGCTAAGCTACATGGCTAGAGTAACGAAGTTGAGTTAGGAATTTAAAATTTATATTAAGAGACAAACTTTATACTTCCTTTTCTAAAAAAGTCGGCTTTTATTTATTTGTTTGTCTATAAAAATGAAATAATTGATTATTGTGATGTGAATTTTCAAAAATTAATAAATAAATCATTGATTAATTATAATTTATTTTCTTAAATTTCTTAAATTTCTTAAATTTATATTGGTTTTGCAAATAGCCCCTTGTTTTATGTGCAATTTGCAATTTAATACCAAAAGATGGACTTTATTCTATCTTGCTTCATTATTACTTTCTTTGTCTTTTTCGTTCTCCTTTCTCAAGCAATCAAACATTTGGAGAAAAAGTTAATGAAAGATCCCGAGAGGGTCGTGTTTGATAACTATTTAATTTTTTTTTAAAGTTTTGAAATGTAAGCGTATATGCACGACTTCCCGTTATCGATTTTCTTGTGCTGTTATCTTCGTTTTACTAAGATTATATAAATTTAAATGAATAGATTTTAAGAAGTTGTTCGGTACGAATTAGAGGTGTTCATGGATTCGAATGAGTCAGAGATTTTTTTAGATCTAATCTAATTGTTCAGTCGGTAAATTTTTTCAATCCAAATAATTCTTATTAAATAATAAACTTAACCCAACTCAACCTTATAATTTTTGGGCTCGAGTGGATCAAGTTGTTAAGATTATTTATTTAAATTTTGTAAAAATGTTATTTCCTAAAAAAAAACTAATTATTTATTTTAAAAAATTTAATTAAGAATTACTACACAATTTCATGAAAATTTATTTGGTAAATAGTTAAAATTTAATTTTAAAATTTTTTGAAAAATAAATAATAAAAATAATGTAATTTTAAAATTAATTCTAAATTCGGAATGCTTGGTTCAACTCAATCTAGTTTTAAGAGAATCTGGAACAGACCCAATCTATAAAATTTTCATTTATTTAAACCGAGCACAACCTACACTGATTTGAATTGGGCAAAAATTATCAAAACACTTTTGTCGAATGGGAAAGAATCATGAAATAAAATTGGTTATATATATTAATCAAAATAATTAAGCCAAACACACTATAAATAAAGTAAACATTTTTATTGTGGAAAAAGTAGCTTTTTAGTAAATTAAAAAAAATAAAAAATAAAAAAAGGTCTTTTAAAATCTTATCTCTTGCTTAAGGAATACGATTTTCCAAGTAAGTGGTTGGCTTCAATTCCAACCACATCTATTTTCAAGCTTTTTTAAAACATATATAAGTTTGAAAATGACATAATAGGAAGGGGAATAAAATATGTTATGAAGGGATAATTATTGCCTTGATAACGACTAACACTTGCTACATTAAGTATACAATTTCAACAAATTAATCTTTCTTTTCAACCCTTGTCTATAGGAATAGGGTTTCTTAGTATTGCTCGTTATAATCTTCGAAAGCGGGCTCGCGTTGCCCCTACACTAGGCCAAGTCATTCGGCTCGACCTTGCCTCTGCTTGGGCTAAGGTCTCTTAATGCAACATCGCATCCCAATCTTGTCATCTCAATCCCTATCGACATGGTTCATGGCGTCATCCTGAGTCTCGAGATATCATTGGCCATCATAACTCATTTGATTATGCCATCGAGAACGGGCTCGCATGTCGCCCATTTCATCGGGACTTCCCGAACATCCATCCATCCGGGTTCTATCAAGGCATTGGCCCTCCCGTGTCCATGCCGTGTCATTTACAGATACCATGCTGGATAGCGGGTGTATGTAGCAACCTCCAACACGCGGGATGGGGCACAATACCCACCAATGTCGCCCGGTACTGTTCTTAAAAAACCCATTTCAAAAGAAGTCGCCCGAGACACTCGTTTCGGCACGCTCGCCCACACTGTGACACACGTATGTGCCACAGGGTCCAGGGCCAGTGGACACATGCTTCCTTCCACGCATTTGCTAAGATCGGTATGGAATTTTATATTAACCCTACCTATTAACTTTAACCTACATTCAGAGCTCCAAAGAAAGCAAGAATGTCTTGAATAATTAAAGATACTTATCCAATTTCAAATGAAACCATAAAGTATGGAATTTTATATTTGGTATGTATATTTTGGGTGCCCATAATTTGGCTCTAAAAGAAACCCCCTATCATCAAGGGATACAATTCACCTCTCATCATGCTCATATACATTAAAAAGCATGAAAGGGTGCTAGTATTCATATATTCATAGTTTTGTTTTGTTGGGTTTTGGATGAATCATATTGCAAAGGCCCTAGTGCAGGGTGGCGGCATCACTCTTCCAGATATTGTAGGCTTCACATTCGAACATTCTGATATGGCTGTGCCATTGGTGCCTATGTATCTCAAGTTTATGTTTGATAGCTTCACATTCTTGCACGGATACCCTCGGCTGCACACAAGTTTTACAGCCACTCGAGTTGTCGATGTCCCTACGATGTTCCTGAATCTGACATCGCTTATTGCAACTCTGGATGGAATCTATAGGTTCAACACAAATCACATTCTAAAATCAAATAGTTATCTAATGGGGTTTAAGTTTTTTAAAGAAGAACGTATTAAACATAGAAATACCTTGAATCGACACTTTCCATATGGGCAATATTGTTGGTCAATTAGGATAGGAGTGCCAACATTGTTCATCACAATGCTATCAAAGTGCATATTGGTGGCAATCCCTTGCGTAGAATCTGGCCATGTTTTGATCCTAACTCCGAACATGGTGTTTTTGATTGTGCAATTTCTGACAATGACTCCAGACACTGGCTTCTCATTCTTGTACTTTCCAAGGCTTCCAATGCTAATCCCGTGGCCAGGACCGCATGTCACCTTCTCGATGGTTATCTGTTGGCTTCCGTCGCCGATCGAGACACAATCGTCACCCGTTTCGATCCTGGCATTGCTTATAGTCACCCCACTCGATCCTCCAATATGGATCCCGTCGGTGTTGGGACTTACGCCGGGGGCATTGATGATGATGTTTTGAAGGGTCATGTTCCTGCAGTTGTGCAGGTTCATGTGGAAGAACTTGCTGTCTGTTGAAGTTATGCCTCGAATTATAGTGTTGTTGAGGCGGTAGAATCTCAAGCTCTATTGTAAACAATACGCATTCGTTAGCTTGCAATCCAAGAAAACTTCTTGTAAAACATGCATGGTTAATGGTGCGTAGAAGTTTTAAGGACCAAAATGAATATTTTAACGAAACGAACGCTCACAATAGGGAGAGAGTCGCATTTGCCAGAAGAAGCGCATTGATTTTGCTTCCAAGCAAGAGATCCTCGGCCATCAAAAATGCCTTTTCCAGAAATTGTTAAAGCATTGATGTACTCAAAAATGATCCAATTGTCGTCAGATTTCATGTGTTGAATATTGAGGGGCGCTTCGAGTCTTCCCTCCATTTGAATATGAATGGGTGCCATGCATGGCCCTTTAAACTTCATCGAATTCACCACATACCTCCCACCAGATATCACTACTTTGCTTGCCTTTCTTGACATGCAAGCATCCTTCCAAGCCCTCATAATTGCCTACATTACAAACAAAACAAATAACCCATCACAAATTCATCAACTTTTAGCTTTCTCAAACTCAAAATCGAAACATTATTCATCACAATGTAGCTGTTTTTCGTGTTCGAACAAGCTATATTATAATGATCACATCGAAAAATTAAGAATTTCGATGAAAACACCTGGCTATCATCCGAGTTCCCATTGGCTTTTGCTCCATATCTTTTGACATGGAAATCAGCAGCTAGGCCATTTGTGATGAGACAAAGAAAGAAGAAGATGATGAATGTGGATGATCTTGAAATGGTTAGTGAAGACATTATTGAATGGTTTTGTAGATTTGATGATGAAAATGAGTGTTGAAATCATGTTTTTATATAAGAATGAAGAAAAGTCATAGACCACACAACGTTCGATGCCTAATTTTAGGTGAATCAACCACGACCAAAAGTTATATTTGTGGTGTTGTAAATTTCTAAATTTACTCGGACATGTTTGGGAGACTTTCATGGCATTAATTTGAGAAGGGAATCATCACAACCTCATTAAAAGCTAATGTTCATCCTTCTTCTCCACCCAAACACTTTTGATCTCATTGTTGTTCAATTATTTTAGGTTTGTCTTGCTACTTACAAAACATTAGAAGAATCGTGATCGTCGGAGGACGAAATCACGCTCGTCAAAAACGTTGAAGAAACATCAAACCTAATTACGATAATTTGTCACTAAGGATAATCTTAGTTTTGACAAGTTAACTGAATCTTTGTTGCATAGGTTGAATTGTGATGATTGAGTCAAATTAAATAATTGACTACAGGTAAACATGCTCGATATGGACTATTTGAAGTATACTAAATGGGTAAATATAAATGACATTGTGGGCATTATATGCTATTGGATCATGTAATTAACCAACAAGGTCATGTGACACCGGGGATTGAAGTGAACTCAAATGAGCTAGAAGATAAGTAACTAGTATCCAAATCTTAAACGTTATGTGAATATCGTCGATGACCCAAAAGTAAGATTGAAATATTTTAATAAAGGTATAAATGAGCTATTCATTGAGTATTATTATATTCAATTATGCTACTCTTTGTTTTAGGTTAGTGTTAGTGGTGACATGGCTAGCTAATGACAAGTGTGTATCAGAGTTGGAGTCATTTTCATTATAAAAAATTAAACATGCTCGAACAAGATCATTGTTCAATATCATTTTCTACATGTGATTTCGCTTTAAAGAATATGAATACAATTTTTGAAATAAAGTAAATGGTCCGCTTCACATTATATTCGATGGAGCAAACCAATGTAATTTTGAAACTTAGAACAAAAATGGTTTGAAAGGGTCGCTGTGGAAAAGAATAGTGGGTTGATGGAGCATCATTAGGCACATATTTTAGTGTTTTGCTTTCCAGTAACGGCCGGTTTCACATTTGTACATTCAGACTTGGTCGGTCCTTCCTTTCCGTTGTAAGTTAGGTCAATATCAAAAAATGGAACACCTTTAACATTTGAGATTTGAGTTTAGTAGCATTTTTGTCTCTATGACTTCAAACTTCGACGATTTAAGCCTTAGATATTTGTAATCAACTAATTTATTCACCAAAAAAACTATTTTCAGCAATCACTCCTCAATCATCAACCATAGTTGGTTACTATAAATGCAGAGTGTAACTCTTACCACGAAAATAGTTATCAACAATTACCTTATGTGATCTTTAGTGACTGGCTACCGAATAAACACGTGTAACGCGCCTTACATAGAAACTTTGCTTTAGCAATTTTGACTTATTGGTCTAGTTGTCTTAGATCGAACCTACATTTAAAATACCTATACATCAGCCCAATTGCAAATAACACACGACCCAAAATCATGTGGCTTTACAGTTACGAAACTCCTATGAAACAATTGGGTTACGACCTAAGTCTCCTTGCTATCATTCGGCAAGTCAAACTTCTAACTTTGGTGTCGCAACTTTTATATTAAAAATGTCGAGTAACCATCAGTGCTATGTCACAACTAAAGTTGAATCGACATAAAACAACGAGGCTCACGTAAACTTATTATTTTCCTCTTTAAACGATATTTTTTTATGATACTAGACAACCGTGCACTACTGACAACAACAATTGGAAAGAAAAGAAGGAATGAAGAAGGTTGGGACTGAATGGCTCGGTTGTTTATAGCCAAGCCTTCTAGAGTTTGTGTATTTTATACGTTGGGTATGTCGAATAACCCATGTAACACTGAAGTAAAAAATGGATATACGCAGGAACCAAAACCATATCCAGATGACAGCAATCATGTATCAAAATCAACTTTCCTCGACATAATAAAATTATTTCGAAGGTTATTTTAATTTTTTTTAAAAACAATATGATAAATTTACATTTTTTACGAAAGATTCAAATCTCTAAACATATCCAACCGAAATGTTAATCCATCGAAATTTATGGAAATTTATATTTTGTATGTATTTATATATATATATATAGTGTGACCGTAACATTTGAGCCTAAATATATGTGAGGAATAACCCGATTATGGGATACATTGAAACTTCACCTCTCATCATGCTCATGTACATTAAAAAGCATGAAAGGGTGCTAGTATTCATATATTCATATGTTTTGTTTTGTTGGGTTTTGGATGAATCATATTGCAAAGGCCCTAGTGCAGGGTGGCGGCATCACTCTTCCAGATATTGTAGGCTTCACATTCGAACATTCTGATATGGCTGTGCCATTGGTGCCTATGTATCTCAAGTTTATGTTTGATAGCTTCACGTTCTTGCACGGATACCCTCGGCTGCACACAAGCTTTACAGCCACTCGAGTTGTCGATGTCCCTACGATGTTCCTGAATCTGACATCGCTTATTGCAACTCTGGATGGAATCTATAGGTTCAACACAAATCACATTCTAAAATCAAATAGTTATCTAATGGGGTTTAAGTTTTTTAAAGAAGAACGTATTAAACATAGAAATACCTTGAATCGACACTTTCCATATGGGCAATATTGTTGGTCAATTAGGATAGGAGTGCCAACATTGTTCATCACAATGCTATCAAAGTGCATATTGGTGGCAATCCCTTGCGTAGAATCTGGCCATGTTTTGATCCTAACTCCGAACATGGTGTTTTTGATTGTGCAATTTCTGACAATGACTCCAGACACTGGCTTCTCATTCTTGTACTTTCCAAGGCTTCCAATGCTAATCCCGTGGCCAGGACCGCATGTCACCTTCTCGATGGTTATCTGTTGGCTTCCGTCGCCGATCGAGACACAATCGTCACCCGTTTCGATCCTGGCATTGCTTATAGTCACCCCACTCGATCCTCCAATATGGATCCCGTCGGTGTTGGGACTTACGCCAGGGGCATTGATGATGATGTTTTGAAGGGTCATGTTCCTACAGTTGTGCAGGTTCATGTGGAAGAACTTGCTGTCTGTTGAAGTTATGCCTCGAATTATAGTGTTGTTGAGGCGGTAGAATCTCAAGCTCTATTGTAAACAATACGCATTCGTTAGCTTGCAATCCAAGAAAACTTCTTGTAAAACATGCATGGTTAATGGTGCGTAGAAGTTTTAAGGACCAAAATGAATATTTTAACGAAACGAACGCTCACAATAGGGAGAGAGTCGCATTTGCCAGAAGAAGCGCATTGATTTTGCTTCCAAGCAAGAGATCCTCGGCCATCAAAAATGCCTTTTCCAGAAATTGTTAAAGCATTGATGTACTCAAAAATGATCCAATTGTCGTCAGATTTCATGTGTTGAATATTGAGGGGCGCTTCGAGTCTGCCCTCCATTTGAATATGAATGGGTGCCATGCATGGCCCTTTAAACTTCATCGAATTCACCACATATCTCCCACCAGATATCACTACTTTGCTTGCCTTTCTTGACATGCAAGCATCCTTCCAAGCCCTCATAATCGCCTAAATTACAAACAAAACCAAAAACCCATCACAAATTCATCAACTTTTAGCTTTCTCAAACTCAAAATCGAAACGTTATTCAACTTCGTGTTAGAACTAGCTACATTATAATGATAAGATTTTGTGCCATAGGAACAAACCTGGCTATCATCTGAGTTGCCATTGGCTTTTGCTCCATATCTTTTGACATGGAAATCAGCAGCTAGGCCATTGGTGATGAGACAAAGAAAGAAGAAGATGATGAATGTGGATGATGTTGAGATGGTTAGTGAAGACATTATTGAATGGTGTTGTAGATTTGATGATGAAATTGAGTGTTGAAATGAAGTTTTTATAACATAATGAAGAGAAGTCATAGACCACAAAAGGTTTAATGCCTAATTTTAGGTGCCATTTTAGCTTCATAAATTGTTTTGGTGGTGAAGAAGGCTTATGTTTCATTCAACTCAGGCTTTTTTGGGGCAGCCATCCATGTGTGAAGAAAAAAATGGAGTTTCTTTATATATACTTGGTTGTATGAATGGAAGTTGATTGTTTGCCCATGCCATATGATACTCAATCATTTAAGAGACACCATATATGTTTGGTCTTGTAGATCATATAAATACTAATAACAACTTTTAGTTTCCTTCTAATCTAGGAGAAATGATTTGAGGAGAACGTCACCCACCGTGTGAGATCCCACCTCGATTGGAGAGGAGAACAAAACATTCTTTATAAAAGTGTGGAATCCTGTCCCTAGTAGACGTGTTTTAAAAATCGTGAGGTTGACGGTGATACGTAACGGTCCAAAGTAGACAATATCGGTTAACAGTAGAATTAGGCTATTACAAATGGTATCAGAGCCAGTCACTGGGTGGTGTGTCAGCAAGGATGTTATGCTCCTAAGGGGGGTGGATTGTGAGATCCCACATCGGTTGGGGAGGGAAAAGAAACATTTCTTATAAAGGGGTGGAAACTTTTCCCTAGTATAGGTGTTTTAAAAGTCGTGAGACTGACAACGATACGTAACGAGCTAAAATAGACAATATCTACTAGCAGTGGACTTGAGATGTTACAAAAGAGATTAGAGCCAAAGGCGAGGTGCTAGTGAGGATACTGGACTCAAGGGGGCAAGGGATAGATTGTGAGATCCCACGTCATTTTCCCTGAGTACTTAATCCTAACCGAGACCACAACATTTTTCTAAATAAATCAAAAATCTTTTTTTTTTTTTTTTTTTTTTTTCCCC
>NW_019272052.1:1201873-1248596 GCF_002738345.1 Cucurbita maxima
TTTTTTTTTTTTTTTTTTTTTGTCCCCCAAAGTATGTATACAATTTTATAGACATATATTATAAATGAGAAAATGGCTTCAAAATGGTGTTCTATTCTCTGAGGCAAATTTGATTCTTCCAGCAAAATCATCAACAGTTATGGTTCCTATCTCCCCACCAAACCTTGATCTCACTGTCACAGTTCGCGTCTCGACTTCCTTCGCGCCAACAACTGCCATTAATGGTATCTTTTGGGTCTCTGCATTTCTGATAAGCTTAGGCAACCGCTCGCCTTGACAGACTTCTGCTCGAACGCCAATTGCTCTGAGTTTTTCGGTCACCTCTTTGCAGTATGGGAGCTGGAATAAACATGGAATGAAGATTTCATTCAAAGATCACTACTTTAATACCTAAAATGAATCTATGCAATTGATTCAGCTACCAAATCATATTTACAAGGATCCTTGGCCATAATAGACATGATTCTACCTAAGACTTGATTAATTCTTGCATGAGGATTGTTGGGAACGAGCTCTCATACATAATCGAGAGGTACATTATTACGACAGTCAAAACAAGTTGTGAGATCCCACATCGATTGGAGAGGGGAACGAGAGACAACAAGGACGCTAGGCCCCATAGGGGAGTGGATTATGAGATCCTAACATCGGTTGGTGAGGGGAACGAAGCATTCTTTATAAGAGTGTAGAGACCTCTATCTAGCAGATGCGTTTTAAAACCTTGAGGGGAAGCCCATAAGGGAAAACTCAAAGAGAACAATATTTGCTAGCAGTGGGTTTGGGTTGTTACACAACTACTCTGACATTACTAAGATAAACTAGAGGAAATTTTACATATATAATCACCTGGGCATCAGTTACGGGCAGAACTCGAACTTGGATCGGAGAAAGCCATAACGGGAAGTCTCCAGCATAATTTTCTATTAGAATACCAAAGAATCGCTCCAGGGATCCCAGCACCGCACGATGGATCATGATAGGTCTCTTCTTTTCAGAGTTTGAGTTAACATATGTGATGTCAAAACGCTGAGGTAGATTAAAATCAACCTGAAAAAATCAAGAACAGATAGCTTTGTCATTTATCAAACCAAACTGCCTTGAACATCAGTTTGCAGCGAGGGATTGATTGCCTGTATAGTTGAGCATTGCCACTTCCTTCCCAACGCATCCTCGATCTTAATATCGATTTTTGGTCCGTAAAAGGCTCCGCCACCTTCATCAATCTGATAGCCCCACCCCTTGTCACTGAGAGCATCTTTAAGAGCACATGTTGCTTTCTCCCAGATCTCATCGTTTCCCACTGATTTTGGTGGTCTAGTAGAGAGATTTACCTCAAATTTGTTGAAACCAAATTGAAGCAATAGCTCTTCAGTTAGATCTAGAACACCTCTAATTTCATCTTTGATTTGATCATCCAAACAAAATATGTGAGCATCATCCTGCAAAATCCACAATACAGATCAGAAAAGCAGCAAAAGTTTGTGTAATTTCAGCCACAAACAAGGAACAATCCTTCACATGAAGTGCACCTGGGTAAAACCTCTAACACGAAAAAGACCGTGCAAGCTACCAGACAGCTCGTATCTATATACCGTCCCCAATTCCGCGACTCGAATAGGAAAATCTTGATAGGAGGTAAGCCTCCTTTTGTAAAATAGAATATGGTAAGGACAATTCATAGGTCGAAGTTGATAAAGCTCGTCCTCGACATCCATCTGATTGTACATATTTTCGCTGTAGAAGTCTGAATGACCACTTGTTTTCCAAAGGGCTGCTTTCGCCACATGTGGAGTATATAGCAGATCGTAACCGCGTTCTCGGTGCAACGTCTTCCATAAATCTTCGATTATGCTCCTCACGACAGCGCCCTTTGGGTGCCAGAATACCAAACCTCCCCCAGCGTCGTCCTGTGGTCAGTCAAGATTCTAAAGTAACTCAGACCGACATAATCTAAGAGCATAACTCTTGCTACCAACAAGAACATGGTAAATCTAGACCTGAATGGAAAATAGATCGAGATCTTTCCCGAGGCGTCTGTGATCACGACGTTTGGCCTCCTCTTTGAAGTGAAGGTATGCTTTTAATTGTTCTTCGGTCTCCCAAGCAGTGCCGTATATCCTCTGTAGCATTTGGTTCTTCTCATCTCCTCTCCAGTATGCACCAGCAACTGTCTCAAGCTCAACAGCTCTTTTGTTGATTTTTCCAGTAGATTCAACATGAGGGCCAGCACAAAGATCCCACCATTCATTTCCTGTGAAGAATATAGGGTATTACAATGAATCAATATAGTTGAGGGATGAAAATACTAGCCGGTCAAAATAGACCAAGATGTTCTTCATTTACTAGACAATTGATCTATCGTTGTCTTTTGTAACAGTCAAAGCCTACTGCTAGCAGATATTGTCATTTTTGGGTTTTTCCTTTCGAGCTTCCCCTTAAGGTTTTAAAACACGTCTGCTTAGGAGAGGTTTCCACACCATTATAAAGAATGTTTCGTTCCCCTCTACAACCAATATGGGATCTCACAATCCACCCTCTTCGGGGCCCAGTGTCTTCACTTGCACTCGTTCCTCTCTCCAATCGATGTGGAATCTCACAATCCACCCCCCCCTTCGAGGCCCAACGTCCTCGCTGACACACCGCCTAGTGTCCACCAACTCCTTCAGGGCTCAGCATCCACGCTGGCACACCACTTGGTGTCCACCCCCTTTCAGGGATCAACGTCCTCAATGGCAAACCGCCCGGAGTCTAGCTCTAATACTATTTGTAACAGCCTAAGCCCTCCGCTAGCAGATATTGTCCTCTTTGGGTTTCCCTTTCAGGCTTCTCCTCAATATTTTTAAAACGTGTCTGCTAGGGAGAGGTTTCCACACCCTCATAAAGAATGTTTCATTCCCCTTTCCAACTGACATGGGATCTCACAATCTACCCCCCTTGGTGCCCAACGTCCTCGCTGACACACTGCCCGGTGTCCACCACCTCCTTTGGGGCTTAGCGTCCTCACTAGCACACCGCCTAATGTCCACCCCCCTTCAGGATTTAGCGTCCTCACTGGCACACTACCCGGTGTCTGGCTCTAATACCATTTGTATAAGCTCAAGCTCACCGCTAGCAGATATTATCTTCTTTGGGCTTTCCCTCAAAGTTTTTAAAACACGTATGCTGGGGAGAGGTTTCCACACCCTTATAAAGAATGCTTTGTTTTCCTCTCCAACCGATGTGGGATCTCACAATCCACCCCCCTTTGGGACCCAGCGTCCTCGCTGGCACTCATTCCCTTCTCCAATCGACGTGGGACTCCCCAATCCATCCCTCTTGGGACGCAGCATCCTTTCTCGTATCCACCCCCCTTCAGGGCTCAGCCTCCTCGCTAGCACATCGCCCAGTGTCTAGCTCTAATACCATTTGTAACAATTCAAGCCCACCATTAGCAGATATTGTCCTTTTTGGGCTTTCCCTTTCGCCTTTCGGGCTTCCCATCAAGGTTTTTAAAACATGTCTGCTAAAGAAAGATTTTCACACCCTTATAAAGAATGTTTCGTTATCCTCCCCAACTGATGTGGGATCTCACACATGGTCACAATCAAGAGAACATTTTGGACTTTGAAAAAGTACAAAGAAAAGGAAGAACGTTTTTTTTTTTTCAAGAAACTCAAAACTCTAGTGATTCATAAGCCAAACTTCAACCAAGCCCTCTCAAATGAGTTCAACTACAGAAGCTTTCGACATAAGCACAAAATTAGAAAATCTCATAAGTTACAACACAAAGGGTACAAAGATGATTGCAATCCGTACCAATATGATAGATGGTTATGGGATCCTCCTTTATACTTTCCAAAATCTCCATCTTGTAAGGTTCGTTGATTGCCTCAATTCTTCTCTGAGCTTCACCCCTTGAAACTTCTTCTCTTACAAGTGGTAAGTTTCTGCTAATAATGCGTTCCTACAGATAATATGAGAAATAAATTCCATACCCTGAAAGCATAGCCCAATGCACAGATTCCAAACCTTGTGATATCAAATAATGAAGAAAAGGCCGAGTGATTTCAATGCTCATAGATTTGGGATACCAACCATCTCCTTCTTGATTTTCTTCAAATCTTTATCTCCCAATGGCTCCATATCAAAATCATAGTAAAACCCATTTTCTATCCATGGTCCAATTGTCACTTTAGCATCTGGAAAGAGCTTCTGAACAGCCATGGCCATAACATGGGCACACTGCAATTTTAAAGCATAGATATCAACCAGTTCAAACGAAGCACAAGGGAATTCAGAGAAGGAGATGCTAAATCCATCAACACCCTGCCTAGATCAAACCTAAATCCATTCTGGGAAACCCTTGTTTAAGCATCAAAGCTCCTCAAATTCCCAGATATAAATCTATAATCCCCAACAACCACAAGGAAAAATCAACGCAAAAACAGAGTTACCGAGTGACGAATTCTGAGAAGCTTCTCAGAGGATTCATTAGTCGGAAGAACAATCTTCTCGGATTCCTCCTTGTGGGTATCCACCAAATCCTCGTTCTGGGTCGGAATCGACGGCGCTGAGGAATCAGTAGCCACAGCAATGGAAGTCGAAAACCCATTAGCCTTCTTTCGATGGAAAAGCGACTTATCCCTATTTCCTGCGAATTGGGTCGCAACGGCAAGGAAGAAACGCGGTGCAGAGACGTTGGGTGAAATGGGCCTTACGAGAGGTGGGTGTAAGAGCAACCCGGTGGTACTCGCCATTCTTTGAAGAACAAACATTAGAGAGGGCCCGAGCGAGCAGAAGATATGACTACCTCTGCTGCTGTGTGTGGTGGAACTTTGGATATTTTGCTCATCAAATAATTTTCATTTTTTTGTTTAAATACTAAGTAAATCGTCACACTTTCAACTTTAGTTAAACCATTATAACTCAGATTATTCCATGAAGTGTCAATTTTTATATTGAAATAAGAAGTGTAGCTATATTTTTCGAGTATTTAAATGTAACTAAATAAAGTGTTCCAAATCCAAGCGCCACCGTTTCGAAACCCGATTCCTTTTTGCTATATTTGTAACAAACACCTCAATTCTTCAATGCCCAACAAAACCGGTCCAGAACGGCGCCCCTTTCTTCTCTTCCCATGTTCTAATCTCCCTGTTTTTCCCGTAAATTGTAACCCTTAAGAAGAAGAAGAAAGATCAACGAAGAACAGTAACATTTATCAGAACCCAAATAGAAATCATGCGAGGGCTTTTCAAGCAGAAGGCACGCTCGCCGGTGGAGCTCGTTCGGTACGCGAATGAGCTCCTTCTCTTCATTGATCGGAATGAGGAGGTTCGTGAGCAAAAACGGGAAGAGAAGGTATTATTAATGTTCTTATGGATGATTTGGTTGAAAAATTCATCTGGGTCTCTGTATTTTCGTTGTACGGTTATCGATTATTTGGATTTTGCCCTGTTTCTTCACCATTGCCTTCATTTAAGCTGGAGAAAACGATGTTGTTCTTACAATTTTGTTTGTTAATCGTTGCAATAGCTTCAAATTCGCAATAGAAAATGCGCAAAAATGGGTTTAGCTTGTAATCTCTTGATATTGAATTTGAATTTATGCAGATATCTGAACTGAACAAAACCATCTCTCAAATGAGAACAGTTCTTTATGGAAATGGTGGAGCAGAACCAAATGCAGATGCTTGTGCTCAGTTGACTCAGGAGTTCTTCAAGGAGAATACATTTCGCCTTCTCGTCGTTTGCATTCCAAGGCTGAACTCAGGGGTGAATGAGCTCTCACTTGCAATTACATGATCATATTTTCATTTAAACTGTAGTTTTGGATAAGTCAGCCCTCACTGAAGCTGTGTAGATTAACTAGTGTATTCTTACCTGCAGCTGCGCCAATGTGCAACTCATGTTCTTGCGAATCTGCAGCGACAGCAGGTCAAGTCGCGGATCATAGCCTCCGAGTACTTGGAGAACAACATGGATATCATGGACATTCTTATACCGGGGTAAGAGGTTGAATCGTTTTAAGATCGAGCTATCGAATCGTTACATTACGCAACATCCATTGATGGTTATTGATTGGCTTGAATTAGGTACGAAGATAGCGACATTGCTTTAACTTACGGAGTGATTGCTAGAGAATGCATCCAACACCAGTGTGTTGCTAGGCATGAACCTTTAACTCTTTTCGTGTGTTTGAAACCTTGAGCTCTAGTTAATGAACATCGTTTCTTCTTTAGTTCTAATCCTTTCCAGTTCAGGTATGTCCTGGAATCAGAGAATATGAGGAAGTTCTTTGATTACGTTCAAAATCCTATATTTTATGTAGCATCAGATGCTTCTGCAACTTTTAGAGTTGAGTAAGATTGTGAATTTGTTCTCTCTTCTCTATATCTTATGTCCATTCATCTTGTTGTTGTTGTGTATCTGTGAGATTCTACATTGGTTGGAGAGGGAAACGAAGCATTCTTTATAACAGTGTGGAAACCTCTCCCTAGTAGATGCGTTTTGAAACCATGAGACTGACATCGATACATAATGCCCCAAAGCGGACAATATCTACTAGTGGTAAGTTTGGGTCATTACAAATGGTATCAGAACCAGACACTAGACGGTGTGCCCACGAGGACGTTGGGCCCCTAAGGGGTGGATGGTGAGATCTCACATCGGTTGGAAAGGGGAACAAACGGTGTGCCAACGAGGACGTTGGGTTCCTAAGGGGAGTGGATTGTGAGATCCCACATCGGTTGAAAAGGGGAACAAACAGTGTGCCTATGAGAACGTTGGGCTTCCAAGGGAAGTGGATTGTGAGATCTCACATCAGTTGGAAAGGAGAACGAAGCATTCTTTGCAAGGGTATGGAAATCTCTCCCTATCAGACGTGTTTTAAAATCATGAGGGAAGCCCAGAAGAGAAAGCCCAAATAAGATTATATCTTCTTGCGGTGGGCTTGGGCTGTTACAAATGGTCAAAATATGTCTGCTAGGGAGAGGTTTTCATACTCTTATAGAGAATGCTTCATTTCCCTCTCCAACCGATGTTGAATCCCACAGTATCTTTATATACCAATGGCTCGTGACAGTAAACACCAAGCTAACCGTCGTTTCTGTTAGGTTCGATAGACATAAGCAGTACTAAGGTTTGGCATATTAAGAATATGGTCTGTCAACTAAAACAACCTGAACTGATATTATGCAGAAACTTTTAACAAGGCATAAATCTACTGTTGTTGGGTTTCTTACTAACAATTACGACTGGGTAAGCATTAGATAACGTCTTTGGTGTCGTTTCGTAAATTATTGGTTTGATTTAGATGAACACGAGCTCATTGCATCTGACTTTTCAGTTTTTCGAAGTTTACAATAAGCAGTTGCTGGAATCGACCAACTACATCACCAAACGACACGCTGTGAAGGTAAAGAGAAAGAACAAACGAACACTAGCCGTGTTTTAATGTACATGTGTTAGATTCACTCTATTGCAACTAATGAATGCATCGATTACGGTGCCTCGATCCGATGCTTCGAGTTTTATGATCCTAAAGTTGGGTCCTCTGCTGCAGTTGCTGGGCGATTTACTTCTTGATAACTCTAATGCAGCTGTGATGGTTAAGTATGTGAGCTCATTGGAGAACATGAGGGTCATGATGAACCTTCTCAGGGTAAACTCTCTCACTTACATGTTCATAAAAGCACAACTTTCTAAGAATTTTTACGCCCTTCGTTTCGTATAGGACCCGAACAAGACAATACAACGAGACGCCTTCGATGTATTCAAGGTACTGTTGAAGATTGTTGAATGATTCACGCTACCAAGTTCGTTTTTTTCGTTAAAGGAGTTGCTCGTTTTTGTTTATTAGCTATTCGTTGCAAACAAAAACAAGCCTCCGGAGATCATAGGCATACTTATTGCAAATAGAACCAAACTTCTTCTTTTTCTCGACGGCCTTAAACTCGATAAAGGTAACAATCGACGAAGATAAGAACTCTTTTACGTAATATCATTTCATCCGTGTTTATGTTCACGAATGATCCATCGCTTTTTGGTTCCAGTGGATGAAGGGTTTGAAGAAGATAAAGCTTTGATTATAAGAGAGATCTCCATTTACGAGTCGTTCGATCCTTCATCTATGAAGATGGAAAATTGCGAGATCGAAGATTGATTTCAACTTCTGATACACATTTATCTCTTTGAATTGTTCGATCCACGTTGACATCTAACTTTGCTCCGTACATGGATTATAGATATAGATTGTAGAAAGGTAGAGCCCAAGCTATGTTAACAGTCACTAGATTGCAATTACAATGCTTACATCTTTCTCCCTTGGTCTCTTCATCTTCTCTAAATTAGCTCACATCTTTCTCCCTTGGTCTCTTCATCTTCTCTAAATTAGCTCGAAAATGACATTTTATTGCATCATAGAAGTGTACTAACGATCATACTAGCTTGAGGACGACGTCGGAATGTAGTAAAAGTGGAGGACATTATGGGTATATAAAGATTCTCGCTCTTAGCTACTTTTAAAAATGGTATCGATATGGAGTTTTCAAATATCTTGGATAATAATGTCACTCTGGTGTTTTTTTTGCTAAAAAATGAAATTTTTTTAGAAGGGGAGATTTGAACCTATAATCTCAATTTAGATATTATATACTCTATATTAGTTGAGCTATGTTCGTATTGGTCTATGTTATCCGATATTAAAGAGGAAAATGACGTGTCATACTACTATAGTATTATAACTGTAATTCCTTGTATGCTTGTAAAGTTTGTACACTTAGTTTAGTAGTGATAAGCTTATGGAGTCGAGTAAGATATCCAATTGTTCTGGTGGCATATTTTCTTCAACCCACACAATCTTTATTAAATAATAAACCCAACCCAACCACATAATATTCGAATTAGTTGGTTTGAGTTATTTCGATCATTAATTAATTTTTTAATAAAAAGATAAATATTAATATATAAAACATTAAATTGGGGTCGGTTTGTCAACTAAAACTAATTTTAGGAGAGTTCATGAATCAACTCAACTCAGGAAACTTTCATTTATTTGAATCTTATTCAACCCAAATAACTTGATATCCCAACTCAAATTATACAGATTTGATTGGATTGATCGTGTTTTTTGAATTAGTATTTTTTTTAATACGCACATATTCCTACCTACATTTTAAAACTACGAACAACTTTAGCTTTGTATTATCATGAGTCAGAATAAAACTTTAAATAAATTTTTAGAAATTATGGATTAACGACACGAAAATGAAATGATTCGAGAAATGCACTTGAAATGAGTTGATCCAATTGTATGAGTTTTTTTTTTTTTTTTTTTTTTTTTAATTTGTTAATTTTATAATTTTTTTTTCATCTATTTTTAATAATTAAGCTTACCATGTTTGTAGGAATCACTTAGATTTTCATGCATGCTAGAAAACTCGACCCTAGCAAATAGTGTAGTATGTCTTTTACGTAGGAATGTGGAATAAATGCGCAATTATATGCTTTTGTATGCGAAAATGGATGCGTTAGATCGTTTTTGTCTTAGTGTCATTTTACACTACTAGTACAAATACCATGGTGTGTTGGAGGATGAGACTTTGTGAAATCTAGGATCCGGAGGCTTGATTGATGTTATCACCCTGTTAAGTATTTGTTTGTATGCTTGCATGATTGAATATACATTAGCTCGAGGTGTTTGAATGTGTGATTCTCCCTATAGTGGATTAAGAGTAGAATGAAATTNAAAATATAAATAATATTTTCTACAATATATTATTTAAATATCGTTAAATAAATTAATATAAGCAAATTAAAAATAAAATTCAGATACTAAAATAGAATAAATACGGAAGTAAATTCAACAAATTAATATTCCTTTAATTTCAAGATCATTTTTTAAAAAGAAAAAAAATTAGATTTATTGATACCTAACTCAATTATATATATATTAAAAAATTCTTTTATTTTATTTTTTAAATAGTTGTTGGAATCTTCTGGTAATGTTACCAAATGGCAAGCTGTCAAAGTTCGAAGAGAATTTTTTTTAAAAGAATGGCCAAAAAGAAATAATATTTTGAATTTAATAAATTTCATAACATAATTATTTTTTGAATTGATTTTATTAAAGCAAATTGTGTTGTAAATTGCATTTTAAATTGTAAATTACACGTGTCTGCTAATTATTGGTGGGTGCAACTTTATGATTTGTAATGCACATAGACCTGCCCACTTTTATTCTCGGTTCGAATAGACTCATTGGAACAATCCCGATTAATAGTGGTGGTAAAGAATAATTAATCACATTAAGGCAACGGTTCCTTGGTTTCATCGCTAATTTTTAGCCTTAAAAAACTAAATATACAGACCATTTAAGACTATTTTCTAACTTTATGAACCAAATATATACTAACCCTAAATCTGAGAGACGAAGGGAATGTTACCTTAATGATTAAAATGGTTCATTTTCCAGTTTTACAAACCAAATAAACACTAACCCTAAATTCGAGAGACGATTTAAGACTATTTTTCAAACCTCGAAAATTAAAATTGTTCATTTTTCAAGTTTATGAACTAAATATACACTAATCCTAAATCCGAGAGACCATTTATAACTATTTTTCAAAGCTCAAAGATTAAAAAAAAATGTTCGTTTGCTAGCTTTATGAACCTAAAAAAGAAGTCGTATCTAATACAATACCAAATTTCATTTGTTGCCTACCTACATTATCTCTTTATGTCTAAAATTTGAACTAAATTTTAGACATTTTCCATTTTATGCTTAAATTTCTTCCATTTTTAGATTGGATGTTCTTAGCTTGTAAGCGAAGTTCATAACTTGAAATGAAAAAAAGAGAGAAAATAAGAAAAAAGAATTATGTATAAATATAATAACAAATAATATTCTACAATATGATCATCGCTACTACTAATCCCAAATAAGAAAAAAAACACGAAAACAAAGAAGAACACTCGAAATGTAAAATCAAACAAAAAAAAAACCCAAAATCAGAGACTCTCGGGAATGATCAAACCCTATTAGCATGTCCATTCGTCCCATTGACGCCATTGATGTTATGAGGAAACTTATCAGAGTTGGACCTCTTTCGCTTGATGACGATGGCCCATGTGATCACTTCAAGAACGACGGCAACGGCGCCCAAGAAGATGATGATTCCGGTGTAAGCCCGTTTCCATTTGTCATCGGGGCTCAAGATGCTTAGCCCTTCAAACACGTTGGCGATGCTCAGAGCTATCACACTGTATCCGATCGAGTGGTGGTATATGTTCCAGTAGATTCTGTATTTGTGATCCTTGTTCGGCCTCAGAAGCAGCGCGAAAACCTGAAATGAACAAAACCCAGTAAGGATTTCGATAAATTTAGATTTGGGGTTTTGATTTTTGGATTTGGGGTTTTAGGGTTTCGTTTACCTGAAGAGTTCCGAAGACGAAGAGGGTGATTCCGATGTTGCGATGGGTGTTGTATTGAACAGCAACGGAATCGCTGCCGAGTTTTATGCCGGTGGCCCAACCGGCGACACCGACGGCGTAGGCAGAGGATTGGCAAGCGACGTGGAGGTAAAACCAGGCCGGATCTGCACCTTTGAAAACCTTCAAATACCTAGCGAAAATGGCACCCATCGGCATCAAAGTACCCCAACTAACAGCGTTCAAAACTCCATGAGTCTGAAAAATCAAAACCCAAATCAGATATCAAAATTTCGCCAAATCCCCAAAAGGGTTTCACAAATGGAAACATTAAAACAGACACAGATCAAAAAAACAACGACCCACTTACGTTTCTCCTCTTGAGAACCGAATCCACCGCCGCCGTGCTAGACCCAGTAAGCAAATCGAGGGTATTTCTTGAGGCTCTGTTGTCGTTGGTGAGCGCATGGGCGATTGGAGCACCCCCGGCCATAGGGCCTTCCTGCCATACCTGATTGATGGTGGTCATACCGGCAGGAAGCGTAATAGTTGCAAAAAGAGTCATCTCGCTGTTGACATAAATGGCTGAAAGTTCAGAAACCCCATATCTCAAATCGCTCTGTTGCAGGGTTGGACCAGGGGGATTCAAACTGGAAGTGTAAGCATGAGTGCCACCAGTGGAGTTCTGATGAGCAACAAGCGCTTGAGTCCCAAACATGGCCAAGCCCTGAGGGTTAATACCCCAAGCAACCCATTGATTGGTAGTGGTGGAAGGGCGTCTGAAGGCAATTCTCAAGGTATTGTTTGATTCAATATAGGTCCAATGAAGGAAAGAGTTGAGCACAGGATGATCCACACACGCTGCAAACACTTGAGTATTGGCAAAGCCATTGTAGCTTCTGCAACTCTGAGCTGAAACAGAGAGACACAAGGACAAGACGATCAAAACAGAGAAGCAGCTGTGGAGCTTCATTTCCATGGCGAACTCCTCAAAAAGCTTGAATTGATTCAGGTAATTGTTTCAGTTTTGGTGTTGGGATTGGTTGAGGGAGAGAGAAGAGAGAAGAAAAGGAGTATTTATAATGAAAAAGCTTCATGAATTTGTGTTCATTCTTGGTTGCTTCATGTGTCTCTGTCCATGTTCAACAACTCGCATTGGTTAACCTAATTTTCTACTCCCTCAACCATTTATTCTAGAAGAACATGCTTGGTTTTGTGTTCCTTTTTTTGTTCTTTGTTTCTGTTTCTATAGAATGGGAGCCACCTAACAGAGAAAGGGAAGGAAAAAGCTTGAAAAGTTAGACTCATTCCAACTTCCACCATGGTTAAAAAGCTTCACCATGACTCTTGTGTTCTCTTTACAAATAAATCCATCCACATTAATCCATTTCTTTAATCTTTGGGTTTGAATTAGATCTATATGATTGTGTTCTAAGTTCCTCTTTTTCATGTCTTTGTAAAAGTTTGACTTTTGATTTGAGTTTACTCTTAAGGTTGTAACAAGTTCTTGAGAATTGAGTGTCGTCCCTTCCAACGTGATCACTCTACGTACTTTTTGATCTAGGTAGTAACCTCAATCCTTTTAAGTTCTTCTCATACCCGAAATTACTCTTATTTAGATGTGATCTTGTTTATTTTGAATATATGTAGCTACGTAAAAACTAAGCTCGAAACTTGGGGGTAAAAATGTAAAATCTTAAAACTTTAGGGACCAAATGATAAAAAAAAAATGTAAATAAATGTTAGGTGAGGCCTTGAGAAGAAAAGTACGTGTTGACTCAGCCAGACATGACAGAAAAGAGTGGAATCAAAGTTAAGAAAATTGGAATTGGAATGAAACTGAAATTTTATATAAAATTGGATTTTTAATTTAATTATATTATGTTAATTAAATAAATAGAAAAATAAAATAATATCATTTTGTACAAGTTTGACCAGGAAGCCTCTTTCTCGAGACGTGTTTATGCGTCTCCTTCAACTTTCTCCTCCAAACGACGTCGTCTTCTTCAGTGTTCACATTCATTTTCCTCTTTTCTTTTTTTTCTCCTTTTTTTGAAAAATGGACATGACATAATATTATTTATTTTTAGCCATATGAACAACACCTTTTCAAAAAATTGTCTTTAAATTTTTTAAAGTTTTGTAAATGTAAAGTATGTTCTTAATTGATGTTTTATCTATTAAGCTATATTAAGCTATATAATAGTGCCGTTTAGAACGTTTTAAAAATGATTTTTTTTTTTAAAAAAAAATAAACTTAATTTCCGACACTTTAGAGGGTTTAGAATAAATTTTGGATAACTTTAAAAGATTGAAACGTTTATTCTATAAATACAGTTTTAAAAAGTACTTAATTAATACTTATTTTCAAATGATTCTTTAACGTAGTGCGAAGATTTAAGCAAGTGTTTTTCATGTACTTAAAGAACTTTTTTTTCCATCCATAAATCATACCGTATAATAAATAAGATAAATAATCAATGTTGCATGATTGTTTTCAAATGCTTTTGAATCAAGTAATTATCGTGAACCAAAAATACTCGGTAAAATACTTGTGATAAACATGATTTGAAGATGACTTAATTTATGATTTGAAAGTTCAAGTCTTCTCTTTCCCCTTCATACCGAAATATTATTATAAAAAAGAAAAATCAAAGTAGTTATCTTCAATTTGAGTATAGCTTAGAAGATAAAATATCTTTAGTTTGATTTTTTGCCACATCATAGTATTTAACCCATGTTAAACGACCTCTTGGAAACATGTGGGCAAAGATAAAATAGACTGAAAGGACTTATATTAATTTGTAGGCTCAAAGGACGTATGTCGATTTGTAGGGATACTCTTCACTTTTAAAAGCGAGAAGTAGCGTAACCATGTCTACAGGAGAATGTCAAAACTATCACAATCAAAATCAAATTATATGGTTAAAATGTTTTTAAGATATGGTTGAAAATGAAAGTTCACAATTATTTTATACCCCAACTGCTCCCTCTTTATTGAGCCTCCTATCTAACCCATTTTAAATCTTCCCATTAATAATTAATCATATGATTTCAATTAATTATTAAAATTTGGAACAGACCCACCACTCCACATTCTTTAATCCTTGTTGTTTTGGTCTCTTGCTTGCATTATTAATTAATTAACCCACCCATCTTATATTTTATTATTCATACAAACATGAAATAATAAACATTTAATAATCCTTATCGGATCATACGTATACATACGTATATACGTTCGTACCCGATGTAATTGACCAAGAGCTCAAGAGGGCGTGGTCACAATGGTGGAAAATGAGAGGAAAATGGCCTAAGCAGCCCCCTCCACAGCCTTTTTAGACCTAAGCCTTGTCTGCATCCCTCCTTTGGGGTTTTCAGAGCAGCTACCTCAAAGATGTCACAATATCTTCTTTAATGTGATTTGAATTCATAACCCAGCAGCCTAATCTTTTGGACTCCTTCCCTGTTGACTAAAGTTTCTCTCTTTAGATCTATTCGTGAGTAAACAAAGGGGTTAGGTAACATCCTGGTTCAATCACTCAAGTGGGGTCGATTCAAAGTTTGTCCATTTCTAAGGGGGTGGATATGAATTAGTAAAGTACACATAGTATATCAAGCCTTTGAAGGGACCGACTCGAGCACAAACTCGTTATAGTCCCTTCATTTTTCTGGTATTTGAGGTAAACATAAGAACATGTTGATTTGAAAGGGTAGTTTTTGAAGATTCAAGTGATATTGAATTACCTTACATAGTGTCACGATTATGTTTGTCCCAAGGCATCTTACACATGGTTGCATGATGTCAAAGTATCACTTTATTCATTTCCTTTACCGCCCTCCTGATGTATAGTTTTCTTATTGTATTTTTTAAGCGTATGACATTTCGACAGAATCATGTCTACGTCTAATAGACCTAAAATGCCTCATAATGTACTATAAGAAGAAGCGACTAATTGCCAATTCTTCCTACCCTTAATTACATGTTAACTAAGTCGTTGTGTTGCATTTCTCGCTTATAGCCTATAACATCGTTTTCAAACTTTCTCTCAAAAATCTCTGTCCCTATTTTATAAAACTTTCTTAAAACGAAGCCAAAGACTTGAGCATACATTGCTTAGCCGTATACGACACGATTTTGAATTGACTTGACTTACTTTGTATCAGGAGTGAGTACAAGGTTCCCATTCTCACATACTTGAAACAGTAAAATTTCAACAGCTGAAGGTAAATTCTGATTGTTACTCTCAGGCTTAAGAGGGGACCCATTTGATTGAAGATGATAAAAGCAGATACTTAGTACCTGCCATGCCATTATAAAGTCATTCTGAAGATGCCAAATTGTGGGGGGCATGAGATTGGATCTTGTAGACTAATCTTCACGAGTCTACATCCAGAGGTCAAAGGCAAAGCATCTTGAAAACCTACAGAAACGCATAAGATGCAAAGGCAAAACAGG
Source organism: Cucurbita maxima (assembly GCF_002738345.1). Taxonomy (NCBI): domain Eukaryota; kingdom Viridiplantae; phylum Streptophyta; class Magnoliopsida; order Cucurbitales; family Cucurbitaceae; genus Cucurbita; species Cucurbita maxima. Next base: position 1,217,738 of record NW_019272052.1, read on the forward strand.
CACATAAATAATATGAGATGAGAGTATGACGTTTGGATGAGGTGAGGGAAAGGACATTAGAAATATATAGTAAGAAAGTCAGAGTTTTGATGATATCTTATAGAAGGCTTTTTGTGTATTATATTCCATTGCTTCTTGCTGAAGTATCAGCTATTTGGACGTCATATCAGAGGACCAATCAAGAGTTCCCCAAGTCTAAATGCTAGAAAACGAAGTTGTAGAGATGGAGGAGAAGTTTGGGTGGGTACTAATCATGAGTTACTATTCTACCAAACATATCCAGCAGCTCCTCATGCTTGGCCTTTGTTACTTCTAACTCCAGAGTTACCTTCCAAATATGCAAAAGGAAACGACGTCAGAATCGAATCGAGTATGGCCCGGAGATTTACGTGATAACATGATTCATGCTTAATATCTTGGAGAGCATGACTCTCCAATGTGGATGGATGGAAAAAGAACAAGAAAAAGCTTCCTACCCATCAAGTGTTTCCATTATGGTACCAAATATAATATATACAATATGTAGTCAATCAATCAATTGCTAAAGTTCATCAGCTTCTTTTTCTTTGAAAATTTGTAATGAAAGGATCCACATATGTTGTTGAGGATGGTTGTTGAGGATTGATGGTTGTTGAGGATTGTTGGGAGGGAGTCTCAAGTTGGCTAATTAAGGGGGATGACCATGGGTTTATAAGTAAGGAATACTATCTTCATTAGTGTGAGGTCTTTTGAGTAAACCAAAAGTAAAGCCATGAGAGCTTAACATGGTTCGTGGTTTCTAACATGGTATCGAAGCCATACCCTTAACTTAGCCATGTCAATAGAATCTTCAAATGTCGAACAAAGAAGTTTTGAGCCTCAAAAGTGTAGTCAAAAGTGACTCAAGTGTCGAACAAAAGGTGTACTTTGTTCAAGGGCTCCAGAGAAAGCCCTTGGTGTACTTTGTTCGAGGGGAGGATTGTTGAGAGGGAGTCCCACGTTGGCTAATTAAGGGGATGATCATGGGTTTATAAAGAATACATTACCATCAGTATGAAGCCTTTTGGGAGGATAAAAAACAAAGCCACGAGAGCTTATGCTCAAAGTGGACAATATCATACTATTTTGGAGAGTCGTGATTCCTAACATACGTATCGTAGTCAAAGAAATTTTGACACATTAGAAAGACACATGGTTTTCCTTCACCTAAACAGTAACCAATCTTTTAGTGATCAGCATATGTTCCATGTCCCAATTCAAAAGACTCGGTGCAAGTTACTGTTATAAAGCACTAAATCAAATAATAAAATGAAACATAGTTCTGTCGTCTTAAAAAGAGTTCTATTTGTCTTAAAAAGATGCAAAACTGTAACATGTCAAACCCACCGCTAGCAGATATCGTCCTCTTTGGGTTTTTCCTTTCGGGCTTCCCCTTAAGGTTTTTAAATCGCATCTGCTAGGGAGAGGTTTCCACACCCTTATAAAGAATGTTTCGTTCCCCTCTCCAACCGTCTCGAGAGCTGCTGGAGTGGGGAGGGAAAGAGAGAGAGCTGACCTCCTTGAAGATTTCACTGTAAGAAGTCTCTTCAAAGCCCTACACCAATTAAAAAGGATCTTTTAGGAAACACTGCAGGAAGACTATGTTACAGGGGAAAGGTAAACTGTTGGTGACAACAAAACATGCTAACTTGAGTTGGTAAGTAAGACATAAATTTATCTAATTTTTCAAGAAATTGGCTATTTTCTGGACAAAGAGACCAACCAATTTTTTGAACAAACTGAGAGACCCTTCATTTGATTCTCCAATTTTGGCTCGGAAAATATGGATCCCGAGGTTCTTGACTGCAAATGCCATCATCATCAGAACGGACTCTTTCCCAAGACCTTTACCACGGCTATGCTAACAAAAGCACAGATATAAGAAAGCTTAATGGACATTGCAATACACTGATCCCATAAAAAATGAAGAACAAAATCCTTTCACAATATAATCCATACACATGGTCAAGAATGAACCCATAACATTCAAAGGAAAATGGGATGGTTACTAGTAAATGAAGATTCAAAAATTCATTCCACCGTTCTAGTTGCCACTTCTAAACAAGCCAGAATAACACAAAACGTATAAATTTCTTAAAGAAAATCAATAGCCAAGATCCTATGAAGAGAACCGTGGCAATGAATGAGGCGTAGCAGAAATGAAATTTATATTCACATCGACAGAACTTCAGCAGAGATCAAAACGTGCAAAGAATAAGAACATCTACACTAAAAGAAGATCAAATGTGGTACCTCTTGGGTTCAGCTATCATTATTTCAATCTCTGCTAAAAGGGAATCCTCCAGATCATTCATGTAAAGATTCACATCACCAACCATGGCTAGAAATGTACACAATAACAATTTATCAGACAAGCAATACAGACAGCGTATGTACAAAGCAAACTAAGAAAAAATCCTAAAAAAGGTAAGAAACCAACCAACCTTCAACACCAGGATGTCCATGGATGAATTTTCCCTCGACCAATTCCTTATCCAATACAATGAAAGTCTGCTCTGGAAAGTAAAAAAATACCCCCAAATCCATAAAAAAAAGGTAAGAAACAATATTGTCCCAGCGAAGTTCAACGATTCAAGAATTTTAACAAGGTTTCAGGCATTAATGCACCATCAAACACAACCCAGATGAAAATTTGATCAGATTATGAAAGGAAACAAACAATTCGTAGAATAAAACATCGAGAAAAGTGAAAGAGAGATAGAAAGAGAACTATTTGGGTCTTGGGTCCAGGATAGTTGCATCTGGTATTCTTGATCAAGAGTGAGGGGCTCGGACCCTGTGGCTTGAAGCAGAGCTGGGTCTTTCATCCATTCGTGATACTTGGGTACGTGTGCTTCCATGTAAGGCACCAAAATTACCCTTTCCCCTTCTAAACTCACTCCATTTTTCTTCATCTCTCCCACCGCCACTCACTGTCAGACCTCTTCCTGGAAAGGAAATGGATCCTCGACGGCAAGACAAACCAGTAGCAAGCACTAGCACAGCTCGAGACAGCAAAAAGGAGGACGAACCGCCACTTCCAAGGGAAGCCCACCAATTCCATTTCATGAGCCTGGCTCAACATTCATCGCCCCATTCATTGATCGAACCCACTTAGTTGGGCTTCAGCTGAAAATGGCCCCAATAACATTTAGTTGAGTTTAGATTTTAATTTTCTATTTACTTTCATAACATTGTAGAGGGTTTTGAAATTTGAATTACAAAAAAAAGTAGAGTTGACAGTAAGTTGACTTCCGTGACAGTTAATACAAAAAAACTAATTTTAAATATTAAAATTATCCGTTCTACAAATTTACGACCAAAAAACTAAATTCATATATTGAGGACTAAAAATATATTTTATTATTTTAAAAAATTAAATTATTATTATAATTGAAAAATAGAAATGAGATAAGGATTTATTCTATGGCCATTAGATTTCCATAATTCATTTTAGAAGGTAGCCACAAATAACTTATCTGATTTTATTTTTACTAAATTCTGAAACCTAAATAATTAGTCTAATTATGAATTTTCAATGAATATTATTTCTAACGGATTATTAAACTAATAGCTAAAGTTAAAAAGACAAAAAAGAAAATTAAAAATTTCTTAGGATGACGGGATTTAAAATTATATATCTTAGCAAATCAGCAACATTCAGAGTATAGTTCAAAGGTTGAGAACCTAACTTAATCTTTACGTTAAGATACAAATATAGGATCAACCGAAAATGGAGTGTTTATGAGACACCAAATCATAGTAATGACAGTAATGAGGACTCACTTATCTTCAAAGCTAAGTTTTGGTGAAAGTTTATGGCATTTTTGGCTAAGTGGGAGTAATGATGATGCATCACTCTCATCCTTCCATGCTTCTAAATTGTTCAATTTCCTAACATAATCCCCACCCACCACTTTCTCTCTCTCTATCTATCTCTCTCCTCCTCCTCCGCCGCCGTCGACCACCATGCTCCGCCGTCATCTCCTCCTTCTCCTCCTCTCTTCTTTTGTCTCCGTCGCACTCTCCGCCCATTGCACCACCGTCACAGCCACCAAAACATTCCAGAAATGTATGAATCTCCCAACCCAACAGGCCTCCATTGCTTGGACTTTTCACCCCCACAATGCCACTTTGGACCTTGTTTTCTTCGGTAATTTCATTTCTCCGTCCGGCTGGGTTGGCTGGGGAATCAACCCATCTTCGCCGGGGATGACCGGAGCTCGTGTTCTCATCGCCTTCTCCGATCCAAACTCTGGCCAGATCATTACACTCCCTTACATTCTTGACCCGACTGTAAAGTTACAGAGAAGCCCTCTTCTCTCTCGCCCTCTCGACATCCGTCTTCTTTCCTCCTCCGCCGCTTTGTACGGCGGCAAAATGGCCACTATACATAACGGCGCCGCCGTCCAAATCTACGCCACTCTGAAACTCACCCCAAACAAAACCAAAATTCATTTCATCTGGAACCGCGGCTTGTACGTCCAAGGCTATTCCCCAACCATCCATCCAACAACCTCCGACGACCTCTCATCAATTGCAACTCTCGACGTCGCCTCTGGCACCGCCGCAAGCCAGAGCGGTGGAATCGAGACACTTCGGGTTATCCACGGCATCCTAAACGCCGTATCCTGGGGACTTCTACTCCCAATCGGCGCCGTCACGGCTCGATACCTCCGTAACGTACAAGCCCTAGGTCCGGCGTGGTTCTACGCCCACGCCGGAGTCCAACTCGCGGGATTCGCTCTAGGAACAATCGGATTCGTGATTGGAATCCGATTAGGGGAGCTTTCGCCGGGAGTGGAGTATTCGCTACACAGAAAATTAGGGATTGCAGTTTTTACCCTAGGTGGATTACAGACATTAGCTCTGCTATTCAGACCGAAAACGACGAACAAATTCAGAAAATACTGGAAATCGTACCATCATTTTGTCGGATACGCGTGCGTGGTGATGGGAGTGGTGAACGTGTTCCAAGGATTCGAGGCGATGGCGGAGAGTGGATCGTACGCGAAATTGGCGTATTGCTTAGGGCTTTCGACGCTGGTAGGGGTTTGTGTAGCATTGGAGGTGAATTCATGGGTGGTTTTCTGCAGAAAATCGCAGGAGGAGAAGATGAGAAGAGAGGGACTGATCGGAGTTTCAGAGAAGGAAAGTGGAAGCTACAGCTAGAGGAAGAAGATGAAGACGAAGGAGACGATAGAGCGACGGTTAACTTTTTTTAGTCAAAGCATTTGGTTTGACTTTTTTTATAATGCAAAATATTTATAGTGTGTTTTTTCCATTTTTTTCTTAAATTTTGTTGAAATTTCTTGTTAAGCATAAAAAAATGTTTTCTTTCAATAAAAAGAAAGGGTAAATTCAATTCTTGCGTGGAAAATTTAGATTTTTGTGACAATTTTTTTTAAAATTAATGAATTTATTGTTGTAAGTTTTAAACTTATATAAAATTATAAAAATGTCAAATATATTAATAATTTATTAGACAAATAAATATTTAAAATTTATTAAACACAAAATTAAATTTTAATTAAATTTTTTATCATTTAAAATTTTTATTTTAATATCTATAGATATAGTATTTATTGATGATGAAATTTTAGATAAATACATAATGAATTAGTGGAAGAAAATTGAGATAGAAAATAATAATAATATCGAAAAAATACCAATCTCTTTTGCTAGTTTGATAGGAAATCTTAAAAAATGAGAATTAAATGAAAATATTAAATTTTTAAAAGTGATTAAAAAAAGTATCTTAAAACTTTAAAAAGTTTCATTAATATCTTCAACTTTTTAAAAAATAGTATTAGCGTTAATATATAGACAAAAACAGTCTATCTATCCTTCATAGATTATTTCTAAATTTTTTAATGTTACCCTTGAAATTCATTAATATTTTTGAAACGTGTTACTACCGGCAAGAGTATTTTTGAATCTTTTTTAACAAAATTTTAAAGATGTTTTTTAAGTTTTTTAAAAAATTAAGAGTATTAATAAAACTTTTCAAAAAAAAATTGTAACCCTCTATTTTAATTAAAATATTAACGTTTCTAATTAATCGAATTTTTTTAAAAGTTTATAACTATATTTTTGATATAAAATATTATAAAATAAATATAATATAATCAATTCTGCCAATCGTTGTTGCTTTGGCTGAGTGATCAAGGCGTATGCTAGATAAGTACACGGTGAAATGAATTTGTAAATTATCATTTTTGTCATAAATAGTTTCAAAATATGATTTTTTTTTAATTATTATTATAATAAATAGTTTCATTTTTATTATAAAATAATTTCCAAATTATGTTACTAATTTTCTTATTCAGAAATCGATTTCGTTTCTAATTTTCTTATTCAGAATTTAATAAAATTTTCTTATTCAAAAATCGATTCCGTTTCTAATTTTCTTATTCATAATTTAATAAATCTGTGTATGATGTCACGGTCATGCTCGTCCAAGGCGTGTTGCCCATGGCCGCATGCCCATGACAAACCAAACCCTTATGCCTTTCCATGTTCTATTGTTTTTATAACGTGAAAAATCATGTCTAGACCTGCTAGACATGAAATGCCTCGGAATGTACAGGGATATGATTGTCTCGAACTAGTTGTTAACTTCTCCCTATCAGAGTAAAGTTGTTGTTGTTACTCTCTCTGTACAGAGATATGACTGCCTCGGATTAGTTGTCAACTTCTCCCTACCAAGCAGAGCTGTTGTTGTTACTCTCTCTCTTGCTTACATATATAACTTCTCTTTCAAAATTTCTCTCTGCCCTCGTTTTCTAAAACTTTTTTCTTAAACCGGCAGTTATTGTTACTCTCTTGCTGCATATATAACGTCTCTTTCAAAATCTCTCTCTACCCTCGTTTTCTAAAACTTTTTTTTTCTCTCTTTCAAAATCTCTCTCTACCCAACTTTTTTCTCTCTTTCACTCTCTCTACCCTCGTTTTCTTTTTTCTTAAACCCGCCGTTATTGTTACTCTCTTACTTGCATATATAACGTCTCTTTCAAAATCTCTCTGCGTTCGTTTTCTAAAACCTTTTTCTTAAACCGGTCGTAACCTTTTTCTTAAACCGGTCATTATTGTTACTCTCTTGCTACATATATAACGTTTCTTTCAAAATCTCTCTATCCTTGTTTTCTAAAACCTTTTTCTTAAACTAAGGCCAGAGGCTCGAGCATACGTCACTTGTCCATAGGCGACGTAAGAATGAATTAGCTTCGCTCACTTATCGTTAGAAAATGAGTACCGCGCAATCGCAAGTCCGCTCAAAAGCTAAACAAGCAAGCATGTAGGCAAAGGTTCTAGTAAATGGCTACTTCTTTTACTTCTTACCATACTTTAGTTTCCAGGAGATTCTTTTATATTCTCCATAACTGGTTTCTAAAGACCTGTTATGAGTTCTCATTTACAAATCCAGTCAATGGTTAATCTGATACATCGATCGACGCCAAAGGGCGGGAAATCCTGGCTTTCTTTTCTGTTTCCTACCTCCAAATACGCGTATTCCTCTGAAGATCTTAAACAGACGACTTGCATAGTTTCGTTCAGTCGAAAAGTTAACCGAGCCGATGCACCCCGTCACTTGTTCATGTGAGTTTCGTTTCTTGCTCGAGTATCTACTACTTCCCACATCAGGCAGTTTTGTTCTTCCTTCTGCTTTGCTGGTCGATATTGTCTCTGATAATGTCTGCCTCTGAATACTCTTCTTCAAGGAAATCAGCTCTTGTTCCAGATTCATGATTCGGAAACTTGTCGACTCGTACTCCTTTCTCGAGGATTCATGTGGCGCCTGCATCATATGGTCCTTGTGTAGCAAGAAACTTAAGGTTCGGCTTGGATCAGCTCCATCTGTATAAGGACTGTCTCGTAGATTCTGGCTGTTTGAGTTCGGAAATCTAGAGCTTGAAAGGCTCCCGGAGAACTCTCCATAATGTGCAAACCTAAATGAACTCGAACACTCTTTGAACACCTGTTGAGTATTCAATTGCTGAACGAAAAGCGCCTGGACTATCAGACGAAGAGGCATCAACTCATTTTGCACAGCCTCAATGCATACCTCTTGTGATAGCTTCTGGCAGTTGAGGTACTTGCAGACTGCCCATTTTTCCTCTTGGGAAAGTTGTGACTGTGCCTGCAAAACAAATAAACACCAAGTTTTATGAAAAGGTAAACAGATTGTTAAGCAGTAATGTCATGAAGAATGTTGAGTTTAATCAAGATTTACCTGCAGGAATGTATTCACTGCCCTATAAAGGTGATTATGACTCTCTCGCCATGACGCAGGCACTTCATCGATTAGTTCAACAAATCGTTTTTGTCCAAGTTTCGGATCAGGAGCTATGTAGGTCAGATATTCATCCCACAACTCTGCCACAATTAAGTTGCTTCCTGAAGGGTTGTGATTCATTTTCATGTTCGAAGATACAAACGACTCTAATATCTTCTCCATCGTAGCTAACTCGATGCTCGAAGATATCGAGTCTGTCCCGGCTTTTGGTAGGAGAAAGTCTTCCACTTGTGCAAAATGTAATACTGATGCTATGTGGTCTAGCAGTTTTTGCAGGCTGTTGCTTTTGAGGCCAATTTCAAGTGATTTGGAAAGCAAGGCAAAGTAAAAGCCGACTGGAACCACTCTACTGGTCCTCTGTCCCCTAGGCAGAAGAAGATCAAGAAGACCTTGTAAAATAAATGAAACCTTTTCATTTGCTTCATCATCGATCTTCTCGTCAGTACCATCCCAGTACTGGCGTGTTTTTCCGGAAAGAATCCATTTGTTCGTATAGAAAACGATGATCGGGCTCACATATTTTTCTTTCATACCTTGTCTTCTCAGGGATCCCACTACTCTTTTGAAGAATTCAAATGGTAGCCCTATAAGGTCCTTGATCCAAAGATCATGGCACAAGATTTCTTTTACCATTTCACAGCTCCAAACCTGACTTGCCAATGCATCTATAGTTACGACTGGTTGGTCTCGTCTTCTCTCGGGGTCAAGGATCTCCATACAAGCCATGAAGGCAAGCGATTCAATGCAACGGCTTACAATTAACAGATCCTCAGACCAGGGAAGCAATTGTTGGCACTTTTGGAGTACGATTAGTGTATCGTCCCAGCTTTGGAAGACCACTTGATTCAAATAGATATCGAACCGCTCACATAGATTACTGGAACAATAATTACCTGTCATTTCAAGAAACTCTGCAGCGCAACGGAGGGCTGCTACGTTAAAAGGATCTACAAGAGTAGACGAGCCATAGACAAACAGTGCTAGTAACTCAAAGGTTTCGGGTCCTCCGGGAAAGTCCGATGGGAGCTCATACTCGGTCGATTCATTCAACCTTTTCTGGAAGTATCCACTCTTTGACAGGAGAGGATGCTGCAGAGTAACATGCTTAAAGTTTAATATTCTCATTTCTTTCTTCTGGGTGGAGGCAGGGAGATGAAATTTAGAAAGAAAAGAAAAAGGAAAGAAAGAAATAAAGAAGAGAACAAACTCCACTGATATATTTCCCAAATTATCTTTACCTTGTGTAGGTTGAAAATCCTATCACCAACTCGAATCCGAACAGAAACAGGCAAACCAGTTTCTTGGCTCCTGAGACATAATCAATCCACTTATTCAGAAAACAAGGCAAAATCAAAGATGAAACAATATAATCTCAAAAACAGTGAGAATCCAACCATGAAATGATCTTGATCTTGAGCAAAACCCCGATATTCGGTGAAGTGAACGGACTCGAGGCCACTGATCTGACTTTGGGGCTGATCACTTCCATCAACAGAGCTCGCTCCTAAAGGACCTTCAAACCAGAATTTATGAAAGTTTCAGAGAGCTAAATGAGTTGGGAATTCTCTGAACTGAAGCAATTTCCGAAAGTGAACAATGTCACGCCTTCTTATGGCCATAAATGGCAGACACCCATCTCAGGAATCGAAGAAATAAGAACAGCCAAAGATTTTAGGAAAATGTCCAAGTTGGTCCACATATATTCGTGCAGTTTTTATTCATTCCAAGTCAAAAGTCAAATGCACACGAGTGCAATCTCCATACCCATATTATATGGCTTCAAAAACGTTCTCGGTTGCTGAAAACTTGAATTCTTGAACTTCTAAAACGCCTTGGCCATTAGAATAAGGTTAGCCTTCTCCCTCTTTTCCTTGTCATGTGAACCATATTTTGGGTTCTTTTCGTCGCTATCCTCTTGTATTCCTTCGTATATTATATTGTTTTTTTGCATTTGAGTAGGTGAATCAGATCTGACGGGGAACCACAACCTGGAAAAAAGAACCATAAAATGAGCATAGAAATTAAACAAGAATTAGAAAAGAGTTGAATTATGGAAGAAGTTTCATGGCAAACGGCAACATACCCAAGACGGCACGGCTTGGGAAAATGCTTTGGAAAGAGGGCGGCGCTTGCTTCCCCGCAGCATGTTTCTCAATCCCAAGGCTTGCTTTTGTTAAGTTCACTGCAGAGTGAGATACCTGTACAACTTCATTTTACGCTACTAATTATTACTTCGGAGGCAAGATTCCTTCTGTCATCCATTAAACATTGAATACAAATCCACAGAAATGTATAATACAATTTGAGAGTTCAACCAAAAAACTACACATTTCTTGAACGATGAAACTGTCATTCCATGATTCCAGTACTTGAGATCCCCGTTCTTTGTAATTGAAAGCTGGAAATTTATCAAATCAACGCTTACAGAAATTAAGTGCAGAAGTGATAGCCACGGCATCATAGGAGCCATATTTTAAGACTCCATGATTATCAAATGGGCGGTTCATCAGCTTTGAAATATCCAAAAATGTTAGGAACCTCTTAACAATGACATTGAACAGAAGGGATTTTCAAGACAGAATAGTTAGAATTCATGAAGCAGTTCTATTGATTGGAAAAAATTAAATCACCAAGCAGGATTAGAATCTTCTTTAACAGAAGGTGACCTTGAGCCAAAGCTCCCATCTCTAGCAAACCTAGACAAACTCCTCCCACTTTTAGGCGTTGCAGAACTCGGGCTTCCACCTCGGTAACTGGCACGGAGAGTTTCATCAAATGAAGATGACGACTTGGCTATTGCATTCCTTACAAATTTCTGGGCGGCTGGAGAGAGCGTCCTTCGAACACTTGGGCTAGCACTTCCTCCTCTAACAGGTGATGGCAATGGTGGCTTCTGAAACATCTTTGATTTCTCCCTTAGCTTTCGTGCGGCCTCCCTTGAGAGTGAGTGAGCCTTCTGATCTCGAGCAGGTGGACATGGAATATTAAATCGTGGCCCATCAACAGTACCACCGATGTCGATAGGCGTCTCCTCAGGATCTAGTCTTAAGGGTGTACCTTCAATTTCACCCCATGTAATAAATGGAGATTCATCAACACCAGGGGCAGGGGACGGTGTACGGACAAAACTGTAGCCATTCTCAGCCTTCTTCCCCGATTCTATATAAAATGGATTTGGGGTCTTCCTCATATCCCCCAAATCGTACTTCTTCAATCGATCCCCATTTCGATCCATCACAGGATGTGGGGTAGTTCCAGCCACAGGGGTATAGAGCACTTCAACTGTACCATCGTCTTTTGGTCTCGCATCGATCAATTTACCGTGGAACCGAGTGCTTGCTCGGCTAATTTCTTTGGTTAAGCCCTTCAATCTAACAGCCCTTTCTTCATCTGTCAGTGGAGCCTCACCTCTATCGGAAGGATGATACATTAATAAATTTTTTGCAGTGTAGTTCCATCCTTCCAAGGTACTCGGCGGCTGATCGGAGGTCCCATAACCATCAGTTATTCTATCTCTCTTCACATCCTCAATTGATTTCACATCCTCCTTCTCACCCTCCGTCAAATACGCGTATCTCTCCTTTCTCTTCCTATTATCTTTGTCCAGAATTTTTGAAAAACTTAAATTATCCTCGCTCGTATATTGCCTAAAAAACTCATCAAGCGACAGCGATTCATCCATCACCTTGCCGTTACAATCACCCTCCTCCGTTTCACCGGAAATTCCACTTCCACCAACGCCGGGGGTTTTCGGTGTTTTGCCCTCAAATTCATCAAACGGGGTAAAATTTCTCATAAAAGTGGAACCAGGCGTTCGGGACTTACCATCAGGATTCAAACGTTTAACCTTCTGGCCACGACGCTCCATGATCTTCAACTGCGCATCTCGAATTAGAATCGGATCTCCACTTTTAATCGCTTCAAGCCAATCCATACGATCTCTGAGTTTTGAAATGTCGGGAAAGTAATCACGCTCAATAATCTTCTCAATCGCTTCCACATAAGTATCCTCATCAAGAACCTCGGGATGTTTCCTAGAGCTCTGAGGCGTAATCGAAGACGAACTCCGCGGATTCTGGATCGAATTCTCGGAAACCGTCGACGGCGAAGGGGCTGAGATATGCCGGGGAGAACGACCCGGAGAAAGAAGCATGATCGAAAAGCTAGATTAACGAATTCCAATCGAAAATTCAAGGACCTGAATCCGAAGAAGATTGGGAAAAATTATGCCTTCCTCTAGGGCTTGGAATATCATGAATTTTGTTAAACGAAGCATAATCCAAAGCTGTCAGCAACCCATCGGCCAATGGTTTACAACACGTGTGAATTCCACATTAGCACGTGACTTAATTTTTTTTTTTTTTTTAATTGCTGAAAGGCCCTCAAGCTTTGAGAATTTGCAGTAATTTTCAATAAAATTTTGATTATTTAAAAATTATAATGCTTTCGAAGATATTAAGGTTTGAGGCATGAACTGCCTCTCTCAACTAACTGTCACTGTTCATATTGAACGCTGAAGAACACAAGCCAGGCTCCTCTGCTATAAATTCACCAAAAATCTCGTGAATTCAAACACAGTTTTCAAGCTTCAGATCTAACCCCATATGGCTGCTCCCTGGTTTTTTGTTCTTCTCTTCTTCGTCGGAAAAGCTCAGGCTACCCCGATCGACCAACCCGACCTGCAAGTAGCCATGGATGACATGATATCGAAATCTTACCACGGGTTTGTCATACTACTCAAGATCCTAAACAGCTCCCATAAAGACTGGCAAAATTCAGAGCTAACCTTCTTCATGCCCTCTGATCAGGAACTTTCTCAACTGCTGTCTCCCCCGAACGAATACACGATTTCGTTCTAAGCCATTCTATCCCCACTGCATTACTGCTCAACAATCTTCTACACTTCCCGAACGGCAGCCTGGTCCCATCAAGCATCCCAAATCGAATGATCAGGATAACCAACTGCAGAAAGATGAGTGTGTGCGTGAACGATGCACGAATCGTCACCCCAAACGTGTGCTTAAACTCGTCCATAAGATGTCATGGTATAAGCACGACTATGACATACGACCAAACTTCCTTTTCAGACACTTCACCTGTGAAGCAGAGTTCGGCCGAAACTATAGCTCAGCGAAACAAAAAGAAAGCGGAAAAATACTTACAGTCTGCAGCAAAGAAGATGAACCGTCCCCTGCACTGAATCCATCCGCCTGGCCATCACCACAAACCTTTCTAATAAGGCATAGTAGTTTGCTGTAATGTTGTCGATTTCATTATTGTTATAAACAATCTACTTAAGTTCGAGATAATAGAAGCAATGAATGACTTGATTATGTTAGCGATACGAGTATCGAACGATCTAGAAACAACAGCTTCATAAATTATCAGACAACAAACGAACATCACAGAAACGTTTTGATTTACACGACGTTGAGCTCCTAAGAATTCTCATTCATTTAGCTGAATCGGGCTTAGAGGAACTGTAGAGAAGATCTTGAATTTTAGAATACAAAAGCATCTGGGATGGATCAGCTCCACCACTACTACTTTCTTGTAGCTTAATCTTTTCGAGCAAGTACTGTTTTTCGGCCTCAGCTTCGTTCAGACGTTGTTTCAGGTAATTGCTAGCATATTCTTCCTCGGACTTGTCGGTTTTTGCAAGAGCAATCCTCTGAAGTCTCTCCGCCTCTCGTTTCGCCTCGTTCGCCTTAAGTTGAAACATATCAGCTTCTGCACATTTAAGCCTAACGATTTTCTCCAGTTCTTCGATTTGTAGCTTCTTTCTCTGTCGGTCGAGCTTTATTTCAGCTGCTTCCTTTGCCTTATCTTCAACCTCGCGATTAAAGGCCTCGACGTCCATACGAGCCTTTTTCCAGCTCCTCATCTTCTCATTAGCAACAATTTCCATCTTTTTTATAACCTCCTGCACCACTTCTGCAATTCGGTTGCACGCTTCCTGCGGAGCGGCTAACCTTCCCTCTTCCCTGTTTTCAAGACTACTTATAGCGTCCGTCTCGTTCTCTTCATTAAGACCAATGACATTAGATTTCTATTACTATTACTAGTAAAAGTGCATAGCCACCAAGTAGATATGACTAGAAAATGGCACAAATACCCCGATAAAAGAAACACGAAACACGAAATACCAAAAAAAGCTACTTTCAAATAATCTCAGCTCATTCAAAGCATACCAAAGACGGGTTATATCTACTATCATCAAGCAAAACCAAAAATATAAAGACCTCGATACATACCTCGAAAAAAAGTCAATATTGCTCGGCACGCTGCTGTCGACTCCAAAACTCCACTCTTCATTTTCTCTTTGAGTTCTTCACATTTTGAAAAAAGTTTCCTCCCTCCATAGTCCTCGCTTCCACGAAAAATTCTACCGACAAAATCAAGCTCCTTAACGAGAGACTCCTGATCCCACGAAGGTGCACAATGTTGAAAAACGTCTCTAACCCAACCAAGTAGCTCAGACGTCCGATGGCAAGCTGGGCATTTGAAATGCATTTCGGTTCGCGCTGTCCCGATTCTTACAGAAGAGCCCATGCAGATCTTTCCATCATGAATTGCACAATCCGTGTGAGACCAATGAGAACACAAGTCACAACCGATCCAACGACATGTGTTAACTTCAAAATCGAACTTGTTGCATATTACACACATACAGAGATTGCAGAAACCGTTTCGGCCGGTACATATCTCACACGTGCAGTCATCAGCTGGAAGCTGGTTTTGGCAAGCAATATTTCGACACCTCTTATACAGAAAAACCTCGATGAGCGTAGTCTGAGAGAGGCTAATATTTGGATGCAAGAACGCCTGAATTCCAGTATTGATGGCAACTAGAATTTCAAGCTGCACCCTATGAGCCATAACCAATGTCTTTGCAGTTAAATCGGTTCTACGTTGAACGAGCTTCTGCAAAATAAAAATCTCGTCTATCTGTTGCGCACCACCATTTCCATCGAGAATAATTCGAAGTCCACTCTTCAAATTGTCTAGAAAATCCTCTGGTAAGCGATGCATCTTTTCTGCGATTAGCTCGATTCTGTCTCGTGCTATGTCACGAAGGGAGACTTTATCAGAACTAGAAAGACGATGAATGACCGACTGCTCCACAAAGTCGTTATCTGCCTTTCCATTTTCCATCTTCTTTCCCATTACTCCACCAATAGGCCAAGTTTCCTGAGAACTGGCACTCTCAGCAGGAGACTCATGAACTTGTTCGGAATTAGTTCTCGGTACCTCAGGTGATAGTCGAGTATCTGAGGAAACTAACGCAAGAGATGTCTGCAGTCCCTCTGGCCGTGACGGTTGACGTGTGGGAATCATCTTGGATGCAGGTTGGTGATGAATGTTGGAACCAGATGAGGCACCCATTAATCTTACTGTAAAAAGGAAAAAAAAGCTTGTTAGTGTTTATCAATAACCAAACGTGAAGAGCAGAGGAGCATAACTTCGAGGAATAAAATCATTTATCTCATATGCATTATAAGAAGAGAGCCCTCAGATTTCAGTTTCAGGCAGAGAAAAAACCTGATGAAGTTAACCATGGCAGAGACAGTGCCATAATTATAGTTACAGGATAGAGTGCACAAAGAAAAGCCCTTCCTGCAATGCACTCAGGGAGGGAGAAGAAAGAGTTTGGAATTCCAAAAAGATTATAGGTGAGATTCGACATGGGTAGGAGAACGAAACACCATTTATAAGGTTGTGGAAACCTCTCCCTAACATACGCGTTTTAAATACCTTGAAGGGAATCTTGAAAGGAAACGTTCACAGAGAACAATATCAGTTAGTAGTGGTAGGCTTTGACCATTACAAATGGCATTAGAGCTAGAGCCAGACACTGGGTGATGTGCCAACAAGAAGGCTGAGCCCTGAAGGGGGTAGATATGAGGCGGTGTGCCAGCAAGGACGCTAGGCCCTGATGGGTATAGATTGAGGGGTCGCACATCAATTGGAGGAAAAAGTGCCAACAAGGACGCTAGCCCCGAATGGGAGCAGATTGTGAGATTCCACATTGGTTGGGGGAGAACGAAACACCCTTTATAAGGTTATGGAAACCACTCCCTAGCATTCACGTTTTAAAAACCTTGAGAAGAAGCCTGAAAGAAAAAGCCCAAAGAGGACAATATCAACTCGCGGTGGGCTTAGACTGTTATAAATGGTATCATAGCCCAAGCGATTTGTCAGCGAGGAGGCTAAGCTCCAAAGGAGGGTTGACACGAGGCAGTGTGCCAACGTTGGCCCCGAAGGGAATGGATTGGGGAGTCCCACATCGTTTGGAGGAACGAGTGCAAGTGAGGACGCTAGCCCCAAAAGGGGTGGATTGTGAGATTCCACATCAGTTGGGGAGGAGAACAAAACACTCTTGATAAGGCGGTGGAAACCTCTCCCTAGCATACGCATTTTAAAAACGTTGAAGGGAAGTTCGAAAGTAAAAGCACACGGAGGACCATATCAGCTAGCTGTGGTTGCATTAAAAATGATATCCACGACCAGGCTCCGAAAGAAATAGAACCACAAGCAACAAACCCAGTTCAAAACTAGACCAACAACAACGTAATTACAACTGAACACAGAACCCAGATCTCCTAGCATCGCCGGAACAAAAGCTCAAGAAACGTTTTAAGATAAGACAAACATGCCAATCTCCCACAACACCCAAATCCTCACTATAAGTTCATATCTCAGTAAGAAACAGAATCAAATGAAAATTCAAAGATCAAGCAGGAACTTCCCAACTCAAATACAGAACCAGAAAGCTAAGACAAGAAGAAAGAGTTCTCACCCACCAAAAGAATTCAATAGTTTTAGCCGATAAAAGCCGCGATAAAGGTCAGATATCAGAAAGGGTCGAATTAGGGTTCATAATGAAGTAGCGTAGCTTGCAATTTCAGAGCCTTGAAGATGAAAGACAACCGAGGGGCGGTAGAGGTTCGAGTAGCGAACCCTTACAGAGAAGAAACAACAAAGGCGGGGTCTTGGCGAGTAGAAATGGACCAAGTAGGGTCAGCACAGGGTTCAACGAAACGCCTAAATTGTGTTTTTTTTTTTCCCATAAAAATAAATAATTAAATAAGGATGTCGTTCGACTAATTTAATATTTTCCTTCGGAGAATACGACAATTAAATATTTCTAATAATTAATTTCATATAAATTTGAATTTGGTTTTTTCTTTTTTTTTTCCCTCTAAATTCGTTAATTATTACTCCTATAATTTTAAATTTAATTTTCATTTACAAAGGACGGACATGGCGCTCAGTTTTGTTGATATCTTAACGCTTCATTTTTTTTTTCTTTCCAAAATACTTAATGTCTAATTTGGTAGTAATTTAAATCTTAACCATACAGGTCTTCTTTCATATCGTAGTCTTAGTGGTTTAGATGTTGACAGAACCTTTTCGCCTTATCAACTTTAAAAAAATTCTGAGTCTTAGTCTTAGCTTATCAACATGTCCTCTATGGTCAATCCACAACCCCTAGATATCAAAGGCATTCATGGGGCGATCTCGTTGTTTTCTTGTTGGAAAAGTCAACCACTCTAATATGAGATTTATCTTGGAAAACCAAAAGTTAAAAAGAAAATTAAAAATTAAGAAGGAGCACTAAGTATATCCGATATGAACCGAGTAGAAACTGGATTGTCATTTTCATATTCATCAGAAACTGTATAAATAGTTTCAGTTCATCAATAGAATACAACATATATATATTGATGACAATAGATATCAGTTCATCACACACTATTCATTCTCCACATATATATTGATCACAATAGATATCAGTTCATACACACTATTCATTCTCAAGTAGGGAGAAAAGCAAGCAAATAAACTATAGATGAAGGGTGGTATCAACATCAACATCTGGAGTATCAAAACTTCTGAACGTAATGGGTATCAACTGGGTGTCACCAGGCATCAACCTGCCTTCATGGCTATCAACTTGCTTACCCGCATTAGCCAAATTCAGGCCAAGTGAGAGGGAATTGAAGGCCAAGTCTCTTGAGGTTGACAAGATATTTGAACCGGATAACAGCTTAACAACCTCCTTCTCCCTCCTTACCTTCTCTTTCTGCAACTGCCTGAACCTTTCTTGTAACAAAGCTATGGAGGTACCAACCATGGTGGGTTCACCACTATGCCTACCCATCTGCATAACGCTCAAAAGGGTTGATGAAGACGGTCGAGTTTAAGCTGCTGCAACTGCTGGAGAATGTGTACTTATAATAGGATTAGAATGTTTTGGTCTTATCATACAGAGGAGAATCAGCTGCCTTGAAAGCAAATCCAAACGGCAAAAGTCTAAGGCTGCTCTAATGAGAGTTGGGTTGGTGAATATTTTAGGGAAAAGGAGTTTTGATTGAAAGAAAATGTATGTAACAAGTCCAAACCAAAAATGGATGGTAGCGTTTGGAAGGAAGCTTGAGGAATAATAGGTTAGGTAATGGTTTGTGTCATTTAGAACAGTCATGGCCGAAAAGAAGATGGAGCATTTGTGACAAGGAATTGCTACAAAAGAAATAAAATTTAAATTATCTCGTTGATCAAATATCTCATGACAAGAACAATAGATTGAGCTTTGAGTCATTCCACAAGCAAGATCGATTATGTCTAGATTAAATGATTCTAAGCATCCATTCTAAACTATATATAGCGGTAAAAAAACTTGGTTCTTGACAAAAAGAAAAGCAAAAAATAACATACTAGGGGAATCCTAAGTTTATTTTCTTCCACTTATTGATACATTAAACTTATTCTTCCCTCACTCACTCACAAAGAGAAGGCACTAAATAAACCTTCAAATATATCACATAGACACCGTAACTCTAAATTACCCTCCAACATTTTAAATTCCTTCCCCAAAGATATATTTTTTTCATGGCTTTTGAATGGGGTTGTGTAGAGAGGGACAGGGGAAGCGAGAATCAAGGGAAAAGACAAGGTTCAGGAGGAATATTTTGCATTAAAGATGACTTTAATCAGGGCCCCTCAATATAATACATGAAAGAGAAAGAGGACTATAATACAGTTAACAATGATACAATTATTGAGGAAGGAGGAAGATTACCCATCAGCTAAACATGTCCTTACTGTCCCAAATCAACATCTGCTGGAAAGCATAGGCCAAGGGAATGATGACTTCATCCCAGAAGCTTCAAATTGCCACATGAGTCCACTGAATGATGGGTATCAACATATTCTGCAAAAAAGCTTCAAAATATATATGGTTATCGACAGTGTGCACATCTGAGAACATTGCAGAGTATGATCATATGAACATATACATTTGAGAGCATTTCAGGATGGGATATGGCATCAGGTAAATTGATTGACATATTGGATCCCATAAAACCAAGGTCCATTATTATATTGGAAGCTTGAGAACACTGGTTGTTCAAATAAGTAAGTGAACCACTGTCCAGACAACCTCGTCATTATTCCAATGCTTTTCCAGCATTGTTTTAAACAGACATTGAGCTTGCTGTCTGAGTTTTGCTTTGCAAAGTGCACATATGAGAGGGAGATTATACATTGTTTACGTGGTGCTCTCTATGCAATTGCCTTTCCTTTTGCAATCCCTTCACTTCAGCAATACGCCAACGTCAATCATACACCTGCAAAGAAGGAATGCATGATCAACTCTGCAAGTACAACAAAACCATCAATGAGAGAAGTAGAAGTTATCTCATCAGGGGTTAATCTTTTTGTGTCCATTTCATCAATAAATTGTAAGTTTGACTTCTCAGAAGCTCTAATGCCTCAATAGAACAACCAGCATCACATAATGAAACTGTTAAGCATCTCAATATACATCTCGTACTAAACCGACTATAAAACTTGCCCAAATGAATCAAAGGAGTACTAAATCTATACAAAGTGAATTAACTGCGTCTACATGTTTTGATCATTAGAATTCTTACATGGTCTGCACATATCATGTTTGACAAAATGCCTCTGAGAAATCCAGAAGAAGAAGCTCAAGACGAATCCTTGTCGTGCTTTTCGAGGATCTTCACTACACGATGGGAAGGGAGATTAAAGCTCAGAACTACATCCCCATTTCGAACTGGAAAGAACGATAGAGATTTCAGTGACCAATTCGAAATTGAAGAGGCAGACGAAGGGTACATCACCGATGAGAAATTGGGGGCTTGGCGAGAACCCAGAAGAGCAAACAGGCTATATAGGCTATGGCATATGTGAGGTTATGGCATGAGAGATCATCGGGCTGGCCAACCTGGTCATTGGGAACCAAAGCCCCATCCTCCAATTAGGCAATTGAAGAGTAGAAGATGACCAAAGATGTCACTCAAAGTTTGAGCCGCAGCGTTCAATCTACTGTAAAGTTTCGCAGTTCTTCTTCGTTATAAATTTGTTCTATTTGTTTCAATCTTGTTCCAAATTAAAATTTGAAAATCTTAAATCTTTTAAGAATAGGAGATTATAAAATGTTCCCATGTCAAATTAAGGAGAGATTTAATCATCTTAGCTCTAATACGACTTAAATCGTTCTATACACCATGATCATTCCCCTTATCAAGCCTTTTCAATCAAATCTGATTAATATAAATGCAAAATGATATAGTTTACCTTTGATAAAGGCGCAAAAAATGTGTTTTTTTCAATTTATTTAAGTATATTTTGGCGTTAAATTAGAAGCCCCGAAAAGTTCGGGTTTTCCACTAATATTGCTCTCCGCCTCCGTTTTGATAATCGCAACCAAATAGGAATACATCTTGAAAATGTAATCAATCGGTAACTAACCGTTCTCGAGTGTTCAGCGCTCATTACGCTTTTCCATTAGGGTTTTTACTCTGATTTAGGAATTAAAGGAATCGAAATCAAAATCAAACCGAGAAATAAAAAAAGTCAAAGAAATCTAAGCAACTCAGTCCCTTAGATGTTCGTATGATATTGCGATCATATTCGCAAATCATTACAGGTCTGCAAAAGGCTCATCACCGTTACGAAGAAAAAAATCGTTTCAATCAGAAATTCCAGAACAAAATGAAGAGAAAGCAGAAAGATATAGAACATGTAGCTACTCCAGTGTTCTCCCAAGCGCTATAAGAGAAAGCAAAGGAAGAGATTGAGAAAAAGTATCACGATCGATATTGCTTCAAGGGAACGAGTCAAATGGGAACAGATCAAATCCGCACTGACCAGATTATGAAGCCTCAAATACATCCATTTCAAAATAAATTCACAAAACAAGGAGAAAAAAACAGGAAAGGATCTGCAAAAGAGATTAGTCTGTGATAAATCCGTGAAAAAAGAAGAACAGCGATGAAGATGAGAGTTCAGATCTGAAAAGGATAAACCCCGAAGAAGGGAGCTCGGTAAAGCCGTAAAGACGAAGTGAATGAAACGAGCGGCTAGTGGAGAGTATGATTTAAATAGAAATGGGGATTGGGCAGCGTGAATGGAAGGATCTAGAATTTATTTTTCGCTTAAATTAAAAATATATATCTCTGTTTATAAAATATTTTTTTAACTTAAAATTATGTATATTTATCTTTAAAATTTAAATAATATTGTAAAAAAAATATATTCTTAGATTTTTAAAACTTTTATTAATACTTTTAAAAAAATAAAATGCTCCTACTATTAATATACGAGCGTATTTAAAAAATAAATTATTAGTATTAATGAAATTTAATATATTTTTTTATTTTTTTTAAATCTCTTTAAATTTTCGAAGGGGTTTTCTTAATCATTATCTCATCTGGGTGTTCATAACGGAGCTCCATTCTTTGATTTCTGGTTCGATCCAATAGAATTATGATGCCGTCTCTTACACTTTCACACTCCCTCCTGCCATTTCTTCCTTGCAACCTTCATTTTCCTCTTCAAAACTGCGAAACTGAACGAGAAGCGAAGCAATTCCACGCTCTCTCGGTCAAAACAGGCTCATTGAATGACCCTTCCATATCTCTTCGTCTTTTGGCTCTCTATGCAAATCCCAGAATCAACAATCTTGAATATGCTCAGTCCCTCTTTGACTGGATTCGAAAGCCCACTTTGGTTTCTTGGAATATGCTCATCAAGTGCTACATTGAGAATCAACGTTCAAATGATGCCATTGCGTTGTTCTGCAAATTGCTCTGTGAGTTCATGCCTGATTCTTTTACATTGCCTTGTGTTCTAAAGGGTTGTGCTCGATTGAGTGCACTACAGGAAGGGAAACAGATTCATGGGTTGATATTGAAAATTGGGATTGGTGTGGATAAGTTTGTTTTGAGTAGTTTGGTTAATATGTATTCTAAATGTGGTGAGATTGAGCTGTGTAGGAAAGTGTTCGATCGAATGGAAGATAAGGATGTAGTATCATGGAATTCTTTGATTGATGGGTATGCTAGATGTGGTGAAATTGAACTTGCACTGGAGTTGTTTGATGAAATGCCTGAGAAGGATAATTTCTCATGGACTATTCTGGTTGATGGGCTTTCTAAAAGTGGGAAGCTCAAGGCTGCTAGAGACGTGTTCGATCGAATGCCTACTCGAAATTCTATATCTTGGAATGCTATGATTAATGGCTACATGAAAGCTGGGAAGTTTAACACGGCACGAGAATTATTCGATCGGATGCCAGAGAGAAACCACGTTTCATGGAATTCAATGATCACTGGATATGAGCTGAACAAGCAGTTCACTCAAGCCTTGAAGCTGTTTGAGGTCATGTTGACGGAAGATATATCACCCAATCATGCCACTCTCCTTGGAGCTCTTTCTGCAGCTTCTGGATTGGCTAGTCTTGGGAATGGAAGATGGGTTCATTCCTATATAGTGAAAAATCGATTCAAAACAGACGGTGTGCTTGGCACATCGCTGATAGAAATGTACTCCAAGTGTGGCAGCATTAAGGATGCCCTCAGAGTTTTTCAGTCTATTCCCAAAAGGAAATTGGGGCATTGGACGGCTATAATTGTAGGCTTGGGAATGCATGGTTTGGTGGAGCAAACTCTTGAGCTGTTTGATGAAATGTGCAGAACTGGGTTGAAGCCACATGCTATTACTTTCATTGGAGTGTTGAATGCTTGTAGTCATGCAGGATTTGCCGAAGAGGCACGTCGGTACTTCAAAACAATGACAGATGATTTTGGAATTGAGCCTTCTATTGAACACTACGGTTGCTTGATTGATGCTCTGTGTCGAGCTGGATACCTTGAAGAGGCAAAGGATACCATCGAGAGAATGCCCATCAAAGCAAACTATGTAATTTGGATGAGTCTGCTAAGTGGTTCAAGGAAACATGGTAACACAAGAATGGGGGAATATGCAGCTCATCATCTGATGGATTTAGCACCGGATACTACTGGATGTTATGTTATTCTTTCGAACATGTATGCTGCAACTGGCTTGTGGGAAAATTTTCGTCAAGTTAGAGAAATGATGAAGAAAAAAGGAATCAGAAAGGATCCAGGATGCAGTTCCATTGAGCATCAAGGTTCAATCCATGAATTCATTGTGGGAGATAGGTCACATCCTCAAACCGAAGAGATCTACGTCAAGCTGCATGAGATGAAAGAGAAGTTGAATGTAGCGGGACACGTTCCCGACACGACGCAAGTTCTGTTATGCCTTGAAGAGGATAATGAGAAAGAAGCAGAACTTGAAACTCACAGTGAGAGGTTAGCAATAGCTTTTGGTCTTCTTAATATCAAGCATGGAAGTCCTATCCGCATTATAAAGAATCTTCGTATTTGCAACGATTGCCATGCTGTGACTAAATTTATATCTGATATTTATAACCGTGAGATCATTATCAGAGATGGTAGTCGATTCCATCACTTTAAAAGTGGGTCATGTTCTTGTAAGGATTTTTGGTGACTTCATCTCTTCTTAGTTGGTGGTAAATCTTTCCTTCCTGCTTGAGCAACTAGCATCATGTTTATCCCGCTGGGAGAAGGAAAGTTCAGAGAAGGTCAAACTCTGGGTGGGTTGCCAGATTTCGCCTATGCTATGTTTTCACAAGATTGAACATTTTTTCTACAACCAATGTAAAGGAGTTCCAGAGCACAAGGGAATGGTCTTTCACTCCTGGGACCGCCTCATCTATGTACTCGGGCCCCTCTCTCGAAGATGCGTGCGCGATATGAGAAAAAAAGCAGGTTGGGAGGAAGCAATGAAAAGACAGGGTAGAGCCTCGGAGCCGGCCCAAGCGAAGATCGACACTCAAAGGCTTGAGGAGCAGCACACAAAAGGGAAAGCCGTGGAGACGGCAGACTCACCAGTCAGGCACACCGTGAGGCTGACTACAGCAGACCGGGAGGTTACAATTCCTGTTCCTTGTCCTCATGATGCCAGGTAAATTCGACAGTTGCAAGTTAATATATCTTAAGCAATAAGCATAGTACGTCTTTCTTGGAAAGCTATATGAGGTTTTCAGTTTGAAATTCTTCTTCAACCTCTTATGTTTCCTACGCATCAATCAATCTGTGTTTTTTAGGAAAAAAGAAACTGTGAATAGGACGCAACATTTGCCAAGATGCATGCTGAAATTCTATATGTGAAAAGAAGACATAGCACAGAGAACTTTGAACTTTAATGGATGTTTCTACTAGAGAAATGACATCAGCACTAATGGAGTTCACAGCATAAGATTTTCAGGAAACATGAGAAGAGTGAGCATGGTAAAACAGAGTTTTTTACGACACGTTTCTTCATTTTCCGGGGACGAAGTTGGTGGCGTAAGCCCATGCATTGTTGGCAACAGGATCTGCAACATGGTCAAAGAGATTCTCAACAGGACCCTTTCCGGTGACAATAGCCTGGACGAAAAATCCGAACATGGAGAACATTGCCAGCCTTCCATTCTTTAGTTCCTTCACCTTCAACTCAGCAAATGCATCTGGATCATCTGCCAATCCGAGCGGGTCGAAGGCACCTCCTGGGTAAATTGGGTCTAGTCCTTCACCAAGGGGACCGCCACCAACCCGGTATCCTTCAACAAAGCCCATCAGCACAACCTGGCAAGCCCAGATTGCAAGGATACTCTGAGCATGGATGAGGTTTGGGTTGCCGAGGTAATCTAGACCACCCTCAGAGAAGATCTGAGAACCAGCCTTGAACCAAACTGATTCACCAAACTTGACACCATTCTTTGCAAGGATTTCAGGGAAGACACAACCTAATGCACCAAGCATGGCCCATCGGGAGTGGATCACCTCGAGCTCACGGTTCTTCGCGAATGTTTCGGGATCGGCTGACAGACCGGCTGTGTCCCATCCATAGTCACCAGGGAACTCTCCAGTCAGGTAAGATGGTGTTTGTTCAGAGAATGGTCCCAAGTATTTCGGGCGATCTGCCCCATACCTGTTAGGTAAAGAAATCAGGCGTTTTACAATTCTGTGTTCTTAGATCACCAATGTATGAAAATTTACTCCTCAATTGGGTTAATCCTCCTACTTAACTGTGCTCACAAGTCAATTCAATAAATGTTTAAACATCTTTAAAATAGACTGTGCTGATTTAACTGATCTTTTTTTAACTTCTCATGTTCATTGCAGGAAAACACCCTACATTACTGCACAAGGTAAAAATGGCCAAAGAGACAACCTGGGACATGAAGATGCAGAAAAAGGTACTAATTTTTTCTAAACTGTTATTATGTGAGATCTCACATCGATCAGAGAGAATAACAAGTGTCAGTGAGGATGCGGGTCCCATAGGGATGGATTGTGAGATCTCATATTGGTTGGAGAAGAGAACAAAACATTCTTTATAAGGGTGTGAAAACCTCTCCGTACCAGACGCGTTTTAAAAACCTTGAGAGCAAGCCCAAAAGGGAACACCCAAAGAGGATAATATCTGCTAGCGGTGGAGGAAGCCTATGCAAACAGCTACAACTAACAGCTAAAGCGAGAATGGAAGGGACTTTACCATATGCTCTGTGGAGCACTCTTGACTGTCCGCCGCATGGTGAAGCGGCTGCCACCGAAAGTGCCGACCCTCCGGACAAGCTCATTGGATTGCTTCAAGGCAGTCTGGCCTGCAAAGGCGGATTGTTGGATAGCAGAGGTGGCCATATTTGTGTGTGAAGCTTCTTAAGGGGGGCTGAAGGCTGGCTGGTTTTAGACGAGGATGATGGTAGTGAAGATGGAGGTTATATTGGAGATGGAAAGATATAGTGGATCAGGATTACTACACGTCAGCAGCATCCTATTGGTCCTTCTGCTCAAACCCAGATTCTCATGCAGATAATTTATGGCGTTTCGTGAAGCCAAGTGGCAGCCAAGATATTGGTGGGGCCGTCCCCATAGCCACAAGTTTCTATTGTACTAAATCAGCTACTTGTAATGGGCCGGACAAACTAGTGTGACAACAAAGCCCATGTGGTGTGGAGCATAGTTCAACGGTCAAAATTTTTCAAATTTTTTACTACTTTTCTTTATGTCTATGTTTGAGGCTTTGAGCAAAGATATACTATACGAGAAGATTAAAAAAAAAAAAGTGAAGGAAGAGTTCTCCCAACGGCATTTTGAAGTAAAACCTATCTAAAAATGTGATATCTCACTTGAGTTGGAAAGGAGAACGAAATATTCTTTATAACGTTTTAAAATCGTGAGACTAAAAGCGATACGTAACAAGCCAAAGTAAATAATATACCAGACACCGAGCGATGTGCCAGTATTCTCGTTGGACTCTTAAAGTGGCTTAAAAGGTGGATTGTGAGATCTGGGAAAAAACATTCATTTCTCTCTAACAGACCCATATGTAATAGGTCTTCCAGGAGACATTCAAATAGTTTAAAAAGTCTTTAAACTTAAAATAAATACCTCATAAATCTAGATTTTAATTATCCATTGTAAATGTGTAACCATCTAAGAATAAATGAAGTCGCCTCACTTAAACTGGAAGCTCTGAAAGCCCTTGTTACATAAATGAAACAACCACAACCCGTCACTTCATGTAACTTAACTTTATCACGTGTTAATTTGAACGAAGAATGTCTTCGCTCAAGCCCCTACTGCACTATCAATAGAAGCCATGCAAAAAAGAAACAGCACGACCACTGCACTGCGTTTAGCTTGACACCATTGACAACATCACTAGCAAACTCAATCACCACCATCTGCACAGCCAACACACTCACCAAAAAAACAAGAAACCACGGGCTCTGCAACACAGCCTTAAAAAAAGCTCCCCTATTCGTCACCAGTCCCATAGCAGCAAGCAAATTAGCAATCTGGCAGAGCACAAAGGTATTGAATATCATGGTATGCCTCACATTCTCCTCCATGTGGGGCATAATCTCCTGTCCCAAGTACTCAAATAGCAAGAAAACAAATACTTGACATAGGACATGGATTACAATCTTGTACAGAATGACTTTAGTTATGAGAGATTGATTCCTATCCCTCCCTTGAAGAGGGGCTTGAACTTCCTCATCATTCAGCTTCATTACCATCATCAAGCCTCCAAGAAGGCACATAATCAAAGTCACCCATATAAGCTGTAATGTGGCTATGGGAGACTTCCCGGAGACCATGGTGCAGACCAAGGTTATCACAAGCCCAGACACTGAAGCAATGAGCTGAATTTGATAGAACTTTTGAATGTTGAGATAAATGCACCTGCTAGATTTTAGTGTCTGGTTCAAGGATGTCACATCTTCACACATGATATCACAAACCATTCTAGATTCTTTACTGCTCCTATGTTCTTGGAGAAGCCGAATATCAGCTTCCATCAAAGTCGGAACATCCCTTGATGTCAAATCAGGCAAGAAAGCAACAATGTTACCCTCAGCTTTCAGTTCTTTTATTAACAGATGCTTGTCTTCAGAGGTTGCCTTTCCCATAAAACTGATGTTCTTCATCAGCTCATGTCTCTCAGTTCCATCAGTCATCATTATTTCCTTAAATCTTTCACCTTCAACCACGTTGTTCTTGAGGTCCCACTGAGTTCCAAGACCATTAACCATGTTTATGGCCTCAAAAAGCTCATCTTCTGATATTAGTATGATTCTTGCACCAATGTTTTGGAGATCCCTTAAGGCATTTAGTGTTTTTTCATGTGAGAATTTTAGACCTATAAATCCAAGCAGCTTTGATTCTCCTTCAAACAACTGATGATCATTCCTTCGTTGTTTACAAGCAAATGCAATGGGTCTTAAACCTCTTTGTTTCATCTCTCGAATCACGTTTTCAAATACGTCTTTTTCGTTTTCTATGTCGTGAACTATGCCTCTGATATCATAGTATTGTGAGCACATACTCACAATACTTGATGCATCCCCATAATAATGCACATGAAAAAGGTTCGCTTCTGTATCCATTTCACTACGTTTGCTCACCAAAGCTCCAATGCCCTTTTCTGAGCTCAAGAACTTATGATCAATAATGTCAAACTTCTGATCAGGAGCTCCCAATTTGTTTTTCAAGAAATGGACCAGATCATTCCCTAAATGAACAGAAACCTTGGGATCAGAACATAAAATTTGAGCTGCTAGCTCAAGGCTTTGAGAAATATCAGTATGAAACTCCATATCAGAGTTAATCTTTTGTTCTCCAACAAAGAACTCACAGAGCTCCACCTCGTGAAATGATAACTCAGCAGTGACATCAATACAGATAGCAGAAACAAGGCCCAAAGTTCCACAAGCTGATAGATTCAGACAGTTTCCTTTGAGGGATCTCATCTTTTCTCTCCAGAAAGAGAGGGACACAGTGATTGCAAATGGCATCCCATGCTGTAATCCTATCGCCATGGTTAACAGAACAGTAGCCAAGAAGGAAGCTCTCGACCCAAACTTCAAGAACATCCTTTCAAAGGCTTGAACCACAATGCCTGCCGTTAATTTCCCCTTGGTTTCAGGCCTATCATTGTAGTAATCATCATGGTGTTTACATAGCAAACGGGCTAGAACTACAACAAGAATCGTTAAAGACACTGTAAGACTAAACTTCTCCAAGAATTGATATGGCTTGTTCATCCTAGATTGGAACAGCGTCTCCTGTGAAGGATGAGTAACCAGCTCAAGCAGCACTTCTCCAAAGGCTGTGTCATGGCCAACAGACACCGCAATCATCTCCCCTTCGCCATGTTCAACCACAGAGCCACAAAATAGAAAAGGGTTTCGATTAGGATCGATGTGGGAGTTGATTACTTCATCCAGAATCAGATTTTTGCCTTTTATAAGCAACCCATCTGCAGGAACACGATCGCCCTTATTCAAATGGATTCTATCTCCCTCCCTAACATCAGAAACAGAGACCCTTTGGCATAGTTCATCTCTTTTTACAGTCACTTCCAAGATGTTCTTATTCTTTAAAAGCTCTTTCTCCTCAGCTCTTTTGCGGTAAACGCTTAAGATTGGAGGGAAAAATACAAGTAAGAACACTGCAAGGAGTATACCAAAGCCATCATGCCATCCATGTTTAAGTCCTTGTTGTAATGATTCAATGGCAAAAGACAAACCAGCAGCAATTACTAAGAACAAGATTGTCCAGCTATTTAAGGAGTTCCATAAATAACAGCAAAATTCTTTTACGAACAGGAGAAATGAGCCACAGAATCCATACCCACGAAGTGTTTGTGCATCGATCTATACTCGTAAGGAACAAAAATCAAATGAAAAAGAAGAACAACAATTAGTGAAGTAGCTACAAGAAAAAGGGGAAAAAATGGTTACCTGTACCAGCGATTCCGAACGCAGAAACGAGACAGCCTCCTCTACACCGCCCAAGTCTTTTAGCGCTTTTAAATTCTTCTCTTTCACGATCTTCTTAAGACGCTGCTTCTGGATATCCCTTTCATCTTCAAAATGTACGTCAATAACCGTGTATTGAGACGGCGAAGGCGGCGGTGGCGAACTGGTTCGCTTCAGGCTGAGTACAAAGCGTATGCTTAAAACTAGTTGCCGGAAGCGAACCAGTTTGGATGAATTGCTGACGGGTGTAGCAACCAGCAACGGTTCAGCCCCATCATCGGCGGTTCTTTGAAACATCGCCATGAATCTACCGGAGAAAACTAATGAGCTATGAAACTTCTACGGCCATTTTTAAGGCGAAGCGAACCCGCTTACAGTAGCAATATCCAATCACTTTCTCGGAAGCTTCCCACTGTTCTTTCGCACCATTAACTGCGATTACCAAACTAAATATTAAATAAATATTTTTTTAAAATCGAACTAAGTAATAATAATAATACATTTTTTAATTTTTAAGGTTGGGAGAAAAAAATATGGGAACTTTAAAATTTTAAACTTAAAAAAATGTTCATGAAAAATTACAATAATTTTTACAACAAAAACGTTATAAAACTTTAGAGAAAAAATATTATTTATAAAGAAAAATAACTACCTTCACCGACATCGCCTCCTCTTTTTTATATCTATTTTCTATTTTTTTTAAATTAATAATAATATTTTAGAGGGAAATAAGTCAAAATTTTATAAATTGAGTTAATTCGTGAGTTTTCATAAAAATTAGATTTAGATTTAATAGAATAAATTTAATTTAATTTAATTTTTTTTTTTTTTTTTTTTTTTTTTTTTTTTTTTTTTTTTTTTTTTTTTTTTTTTTT
>NW_019272052.1:1248877-1257077 GCF_002738345.1 Cucurbita maxima
TTTTTTTTTTTTTTTTTTTTTTTTTTTTTTTTTTTTTTTTTTTTTTGCTAATGATACAATTATTTTTTTTATTTAACTTTATAACTTTTATTATTATTTAATTCGAAAAGTTTTATTTAAATATTTGAAAATAAATAAATAAATATTTTACAAACTAACATTTTAATTTTATTAAAAACTAAATTTTAAATAAATTACTAATCGGGTTTAGAAAGAGTTGATCAGATTGAAAAAAAAATACAATTCAAACAATAGAGTTAAAAAATGTCTCAACCCGACTCACCTCACCGGCACAGGGACCTCTAGTTTTATGGAAATCAGTTAAAAAACACAATGCAAATATATACTTAAACTTGGTAGTAAATAAACTAAATTTTAAACATTTAGAAGTTCAAAACTAAAATGGAACACGAAATTATTTATTCGTATCTCCTAATTTGATATATTTTTATAGGTCCGACCAATCAAATTTCTCAAATTCCCCGAATCATTCTTTGAAGTATAAAACAAGTTAAACCTTTACGAATTGTTTAATCTCATCCGAGCTTCGAGTTCTAAGAAACAAAAAGATCTAGAAGCAATTTTCCCAAGCATGTCTCACAATTGTCAGGCCATTACTGTAGAAGGATCTTGTAAAGATGCACAACAAAGAAAAGTAAGCAAAAAAACAAATCCCAATCAAAGAATCTTTCTTTTAGAAACCCTAAGAATTTACAGAATTAAGAAGATGCCAAAGCCAAAAGGAAGATGTTAGAGGCAGAAGTTAATCCACTAAAATAGGATCATCTTCCACTCTGTTATCATAATCCTCCACTCCCAACATAATGGCAGTCACCATTAACTTCCCTGCTTCAGGAAAATGTTTGTGTTGCATCAGAATTGCCTCTACAGAACCTACACAGTCTTTCACCATAATAGAGCCTTCAAGATTCTCTTGTCTTAGGGTCAATACTGCATCAAAACCTCCTTCTCCAAACACTTCTGCTGCTCCATGTCCATAACATCTGCTTGAAGCTTTGAACAAAGCTGTTTCTCTCAGGTGTCTCATTGTCTCTTCATCACTCCATCCTTCGGCAACTGATGCTTCATATAGTTGATTCCAGTCATCCTGATCTGCAACATTTTTCCAGCACTCCTCCAAAAGCTTTCTGTGGGTTTCACGAAACGATGTACTGGTCCAGGCAAAAATGTCGAAAGCCATCAATGAGAGTGTTGGGTTTTTGCTTTTGAGACACAGTTGAATAAGGCGATCAGGATGGAGGAGCTCGCAATCGAGCTTCTGCTCTGTTTCGATGGCGAGACAGGGATCTAAAATGGCTTCCTATAAGAGACAATGGATCAGGTGGAACCATCAGGAAACGGACAAGATCAAATGAAGAAAGAGCTTGATGTTTCTATGCTAACATGTTTAACGCAGCTACAGTGCTACATCAATCACATTCAAATGTTTTGGGTAGTCCCCATGCCTCAAAGGGCAGACGAGCATTTTTCTCAATTCTATGAACTATTTCCAGATCGGCAAGTAATTAGAGATGAATTCTTCTCTTCTTCAATCTTTATTAGTTAAAAGTGAAGTAATTGAAGTTTTGGTTCCCCGTTTAAGATTGAGTTGATATTCTCAACTTTGCCTTTGGTTCTCTAAAGCATAACATTAAGAAAGTATCGGTAGTTCTGTAGTTTTAACATCAGAATAAAACAAAATTCAATAGTTCAACGAAAGTTATGGAACTGTATATATCATATGAATATGATGAGATGAAATCATTCAAAATCAGAGCTGACAAAGATGTAAAGATTTAAGCAGGTTCAATCAAGTTCACCATTTCAAAAAGAAAACCAACCTGAAACTTGAGTATCTTTGCATCAGCCTCAATGCGCATCAACTTACTCTCATACTCAGTATTCCTGCCTGCTGCTGCTATATAAAAGAAATATATTAATAAGAATAATCGAGTTTCAGAAGCCGCCAATCACCATTAAATATCAGAAAAGAACGATACTAACATACATAGAGGATATATCTTAAGTGATAGAAATACTAAAATAAACATTTTATCAGTATTTCTTCAATATTGAATCGCATAGCATAGAGAAAAACTATTGAATCACTTTGGCAATACACATGCTCTTAGAAAGGGAGTCCATTTCTAACAGCAGGTGTAGGCATAACTTACAAGCAACATCTAATGAGGAATCCTGGAAAGATCGACTCTGATACTTGATATTTTTCTTGGATAGGATCTCTGATATTTAATGAAGTCAGCTAGTCAACTAAAAGATTGACTGGCGCATGAGTGAGGGAGATTACTCCCTTCATGCAAAACGAAGATTTCTTATATAAAATTGTTATTAAAAAAAAAAAGGTCCTCTAGCAACGCACAATAAATATGTTAAGAACTTGAGAAAGGACACAAGCAAGGAAATGTACAAAGCACTGCAGGAAAGGATAGGATTAATGCATGACCAGAGATGAGCAATACCTGCCATTAAAGCTATCTTTGAGAGGTACAAAAGGCGTTTTCGATCTGCCAATTTTAATTCCAAATTACAATGGTCAGATTCGACTTCTGTCTCAACTTCAGGGGGTGACTCAGGTCCATCACCTTCGGACAGAGCTAATTCGTGGAGAGTGTCTGAGGCGGAGAAAAATTGATGAAGGAACAACTCATGGAGCCACAAAAGATCTGGATGCTCCTTTAGAAATATCAAGAGTTCTTCATGGAACTCTTCTCCAAGTCTTAAAAGCTTGGAGAACTGTTTATTTTCATGAAGTTTTTTAAAAACAAAGTAGCTAAACCCTCCTTTAGGCCCCATGCTCTCATGCTGCATCACCATCCATGATAAACAATCAAACGCAAGCACCATATAACATAAGGAATAACATATAAATTTGAAAAACCAAATGAAGCATTGAAATAACAGAAAACTACACACCATAAGATTCCTGAGTAGCTCTGAATCATTAAGGTCACAGCAGATACTCCATAAAATGCTGTAGCATTCATGCTGTTTTGCAACAGCTAACAGACGTGATGAATGCTTCCTGAGGCTTTCTACCCTTTGCTCCACCAAATCTCCCCTAAAATCCTGCAAAACCATGTGTTTCAATATGAACTCAGATCTAGAACCTTGGTCACAGGAAATACATCACAAAAGAAAATAACCTTATGCTCAGCTTCCACGGAATCTTTTATTCTTTGATAAAGAGAGCTGAGGAGTGAATCCCTTCGACTCCAAAATTCATGTAAAAGACCTTCAGTTTTTTCTCCGCGCTCTGCTTTTGCAGTGACAGCTCCAGCATGTGACTCAAGAAGAACTTCAGTTAATAGTTCCAGGTAGCAATATAAATCAGATTTTGCAGATGTATCAAGCTCAGAAACTTCATTTAAAAGCTGAAGCATGAGAGAAGCAATGTGCCATAGCCCATTCCGCACAACCAATTGACTGTACCAAGGTGTTAGGCCTTCAGATGGAGGATACCATAACTGATGCTCATTTCTATATTGCACAGCCGCACGCATGATAGTAACACATGCTTTAGAGATTTCACAAGCTCTCTGGTTCTGGACTGCATATGATTCGTCTGCACTTACCACATAATCTAGCTGCCTTTCTAAACAATTAAATACTTCTTCTAATTCAGAAACCTTACTGTAGAACACTTCAGTATTATCTCTGTCCATTAGAAGAACAGTGTTTCGGCGAGCTCGCTCTCCAACAAATTGAATAAGATCCCATAGAGCACCGGACATTGGAGTTTCTGAATTAGAACTCAAGGAACTAAGTCCATTTGAACGGTTTTGGAAAATTGTGTTCTGCAGTTCCCTTAACTGAATCATCGCAGCAAGCTTTTCTCCATGCCCCAGGATAATTTGCAAAGAATTTCCTACACACCAGGACCAGAGTTTAAGTTCTTTAATTTGAATTTGAAATTCTATCTTCACAAGATAACCTTCCCATTCCAAGAACAAAAACTGAGTCCCAAATCAAACCAACTCCAATGTGACTTCAACCAATGTCAGGAAAAATAGAAATTTCTTGTCCTAGAATAAACATCTGAAGACACAGAAAGAGCATCTAGACCATTTATGCCAAAATAAAAAAACAGATAACAAAAAACATATATGAGGTGAAAAATTAACAGAGGTTCAGCATCTAAAAGTAAATATCTACAGCCATACCACAGAGAATTAGCATTAAAAATGAGTCGAAACATACTTTGTCTAGAACACAACTCTTCGTGGCACTTTGATAAAGCAAGAAACTGGAGAAACTTTTCATGCTTCTGCTGTTTGTCAATCAGCTGAGTAGAAACAACAGTCATCGACACAATCTCAGCACCTCTCGTTGTAGTCCAATGTTTTGCTAAAGTATCAACAATTGACTTGCTCATCCGCGTAAAAACATTTGTTTCATCCTCCCTATCAAATGCACCAGAATTCTTCAGCTTTTCAAATGAGTTATTCACTTGACCAGATGACAGAAAATCATGGAAAAGTTGACGCAGCAAAGCTTCTGATTCTTCATCTCGAGCTGTTCGATGTGCCATCCCAGACAAAGTAGCCTTTTTCCTATCCACAACATCCTGCACCTCAAGACTACCTCTTGTACTCGCGATGTTGCCAGAAAAATTGAGGCTTCTTGAGTCATCTTGCACAGATCGTTCATTTGAACTTCCCCTGCGTGACAAACTACGTTCAGGAGGTTCAACTCCACCAAGGACAATAGCTTTTACGGGTATTGCCCAAATTCCTGCTCTCTCAGTTAGAACAACCCAAGCTCCTTCACCATGCTCCGAGGATGGAAGAACTGAAGCATCTAATACTTTCCCCGCATCATAAGGTAAGTCAAATTGATACAGCAGAGTGGAGCTTCTGTAGTAATGGGAGACAGTTGCCGTTCCATCACCCGAAAGAATGAGGGCTGATCCCGAAGGCTTGCCCCCTACCCTAAGTCTCATGGAGAACAAAAAATCTTCATTTTCTACTCTTGCTTTTGGAATTATAACTTGTATTGGGGCTTTTTTCTCCAGTATCCTCTTATCACCACTAGCCTCTATTCCTGCCCCAGATTTGTATTGCAAGGTAAGAAGGGTATACTGTATATAACTCGAACTACTAATGCGATCCTTACAGAATGTGGCAACTAAAATGGTGATGACAGCGCCTTGTTCATCTTCCTGCAAATCAAGAGGCCAGATCCTTTTCTGACCAGCTAGATCTTTTTTAATGCCCAAATCACTATCTGTACCAACAATTTCATAGGACCAGAGCTTGGACACTTGTAAATCAGGAAAAAGTTTAAGACAAAAACACTGTATCTCATGATCTGTCAGAAGCAAAAACTTTCTGTTAAATTTATCCAGTTGAAGGTGAGAACGAGACCAAGTTAGAGACCTTGGATACCCATCACTCACAAGATTTTGACAGCTACCATCATCTTGACAGCGAAAACCACATATATCTTGAGGTACTTCAGTACATTGAATTCCCATAGGGCTGCAGAGATACTGCCAAAGCTGGCCATTTGAACTACATGCAAGGGCAACACAAACGTACTGGGAATCAGGGACAGCAACGGCAATCAAAGAGTTGAATGTACATGGTCTATTCGGACGTTGATTTGCAAGTGAAGTGCTTTTCCCATCAAAAATTGAAGTTTTTGATGAAATTGCCGCTGGCTCATGAGAAGATGTTAGACAGGTAATTGGAGTGCTTCCTCCATCTGAGAAGATATCAGGCCAATATACAACAGCTCCTGTTTTTTTATTACAAATTATAATGGCAACTGAGTTTTGGTGTTTAACTGACTTTCTTGAACTTTGATTTTGGCTATCCCAACTAACAACGCTGAGCAACCAATGATCATTGTTGTTTCTACCAATATCTTTACTGTCTAAAATTCTTTTTGGAAGTTCACGAACAACACATTTCATGGTGGCCACAGGTAACAAGTAGGTCCAAAGAAAGAGCTTGTCTCGGCATATAATCCAAGCAAGGGATGTCTCGGCATCCATTCCACCTGCCACGCTTGCACCACCTGCAAGGAAAAAAGCCTATCATGTTTCCAAGAAAACAGTAGCATCAAGAACTATAAACTATTTTTTACTGCAACAAACATCATTACTTGTGGCAAACTGCTGTACCAGACTGGCCTGCTCATCACGAACCACTTGGGGGAACTCTCCAACATAAACAGGCCGAACTGGATCTGTCTCATCTTCCTTATCACTTTTATTAACTGGTGAAATTCTAGGAAAATATAAAGAATATATTAAACATTCTCCATATTGGAGCAAGTTGTGAGGCAAGAAGCAAAATATAAGCGAATGAATGAAATGCACCTTTCAATTAAAACAGAAATTGTGGTCAGAGTTAGTTCAGGAGGTGCAAATAATTTTACGAGCAAGACATTCATATTAATACCATCCTAAGGGTACTATTGAGCCAATTCATAACACATATGTTACAAGCACTTTCGATTCGCACAAATCAATAGGAGAAAAAAAAAAAAAAGTGTCACGTTATGATTTATACTTGGTCAGATTACTTTTGTTCTAAAAATTTTCGAAATACCACTAAAAAAACCCATCAACCCACTCCAATTACCAGACATCGGGGAAAACCACCAAAAGGGCAATCCCCGTTTAATGATTAACCGTTAGATTTCATCAACTTGCTGCCAATAACTCGCACAAACGAACTTAATTACCACTGTGTTCCATGAATCGAACATAA
The DNA here is from genome assembly GCF_002738345.1 of Cucurbita maxima. Classification (NCBI taxonomy): domain Eukaryota; kingdom Viridiplantae; phylum Streptophyta; class Magnoliopsida; order Cucurbitales; family Cucurbitaceae; genus Cucurbita; species Cucurbita maxima. The sequence continues at coordinate 1,255,615 of NW_019272052.1, forward strand.
AAACTGAGTCGATACTCTGAAATGAGTAAAGTTAGAGCTCTGACAAGCAATCGTGATTGACACATACAGCAATGGTGGCACTAATACCTTGCAAGGACTGATAAGCGAGGAGTCCAAGGAGCCGGAGTGCCGGTGCCGGGGCGGTTGGGGACCAGATTATCGAGCACTGGCTTACGGACGGCTGAAATTGGTGTAATAGGAGAATCAGACAGGGCCGGGGCCAAATTTCGACCTGTTCTGGAGCTTGAATTGCGTCTCTTCGTCCCGGGAGAGAACATTGCTGAATACTACACAGAAAAATGGAAGAAGAAGAAGAATTGAATTTCGGGGTTTAGGGTTTAAAGCTTGGAGTGTGAAAGAAATGAACGCGGAAAGCACGAAGCTCTGGCGGGAGATGGGAGTGATCGAGTGTGCTCAAGCGTACTGACCATCTGCGATTCGCCGACCCCCTTTTTTTTTTAATTATTAATTTGATTTTTATACTTTTTAAATTTACAAATATTTAATCCTTCTTTAATTCTTAAAAGTATAAATATAATTTATCCATTAATTCATACATATCTATTAAATAAATGGATTTTGTATTTTATAGATTCTTTGACGCACATATTTTTTAAAAAAATTAATTAACCAATTAAATATATAATTAAAATTTATTTCTAATAAGACTTTAAAATTTTAATTAATTAACCAATTAAATATATAATTAATATTCATTTCTAATAAGACTTTAAAATTTTAATTTGTGTCTAGTATAGTTTTGTATTAAGTTAACATAGCTTAAAATTAAAATTAAAAAATGAAAAATTTATAGTTCAGAAATCTATTACATAGAAAATATATCCAATAGTTACATTTTAAATAAAAAAAATTCCTCTAATTTTCTGCTCAATGAACTAGATTTTAATGAATCTACTCTTTATTCTGAACCATTTTATTGCCTCTAAATTCATGAATGAACTATTCCATTTATACCGCACTTGGATTCTTTCACGTTATTACAATCTGAGGAAGAGGAAGAAGAAGAGTAAGCTTACAAGATTCGGATATCTTTTATCGAAAAACATCGAAATTCTTCACAGAATATGTGCAGAAGTATACGTGAAGCCCTAAGTAATCGAAAAGATATCGAAACTGGGTAAATTTAGAAGAGCAAGCTAGCCCATGCACCAATGAAAGCAAAGCCACCAAATGGAGCTAAGGTAGAGTATTTTCTATCTTCAAGAAGGGCCACAGTATAGCACCTGCAATGCAAGCACATATTCTTATACATCTTTGAAACAGACATCCGAGTTCAATATGGAACTGCTAAAAGGAAACTGGAAGAGATTTCAATCGAGTCCACAGCTGTTCTATGCTCAATCAGTCCTACATACCTTTTTTAAGCCCTTTTGGATCAGATTCAATAAAGAAAGAAACGAAAAGAAGGGAAAAAAAAAAAAAAAAAAAAAAAAAAAAAAAAA